>NW_007129403.1:0-3704 GCF_000164805.1 Carlito syrichta
TTACTTAGGGCACTCTGTATTTTCTGCTTGTTAATTTTGATGAAATGTTTCAAGATGTGCAATTCTTAGAGAAAAGTTTCCCTTATATATTTGAAGGAAATATAAAATCACATTCCCTTTATATTGCAACCCAATTTTTTTAAAGAGTATTTCCACTGAATCCCTTTGTATTTTGTCAACCTAAGACATAATGCTGTACTCTGCAACAAAGTATCTGATTAATGTGTTACTTTTTTATCACCAAGCATTTAAAATGAGACACACAAAAAAAGGGAAATTGGGGCCTATATATATAAACCAAAACAACATGAAGATTTACAAAGTAGTAAGTATTTAGGCTCTGCATTAATATAAAGATTTGGATAATTGGAAATTCTGGAAAATTGATCATGATCTTAGCAAAAGTAGTGTTCAAATCCTGTAGGAACAACTGCCCAATGGCTGTTACACAATACTGAAAACATCCAAAAGTTTCTAAACTAAATAAAGTGCTAAAATATTATCTGGTTGTGCTCCATTACCAAGCTCCATCTGATTCCGTGACCATAAAAATAAAAGTCTATCGTGGGCTACCTCCTCAGGTACCCACCCCCAATTTGGGAGTTTCCAAGTTCGCTCAATAAAGAATGCTTTAAAAAAAAAAAAAACGACTACCTCGTTTAGAGGGTACTTGAATGGTCACTTATCCCTGGAGAAACTTTTGTATAGGTGTGAACGCATAGTTCACTTGTTGGGAATTAAATCCACCATGTCTACTGCATTTGGCAGAACACTGTACACAAATTCTTGAAGCCTAAGGATTCCTCTGTAGTCAAGGTCCCTGCCATTATGATGTCAAAGTTCTGAGGCTGCTGTCATAAATGACAATTTGACATGCTTGTTTCCCTGACTTTACTTACCTCATTTAATGTAAAAATTAGCTTTTTAGTCAACCTACCCATTCAATGAATTAACCATTATGTTAACATTCTTCTTCTCAAACTGGATATTACAATAAAGAATTAATTTGAAACCATAAACAATCGTAAATAGCCAAAAGAATATTATAAAAAGAAACAAAGCAGGAGCTATTGCAGTTCCAGGCTTCAAACGTTACTATAGGTTTACAGTAATCAACACAGTCTGGTATTGGTACAAGAATAGGTTCATAGGCCAATGGATTAGGACAGAGAATGAAATACTCAAATTCTCAACCAACTCATCTTGGAAAAACCCTCCAATATCCACTGAGTAATGGAGAACATATTCAGTAAATGGTGCTGGGAAAAGGCTGACAACATGCATAAGATTGAAACAGGACCCCTATCTATCACCATACACATTAACTCTAAGTGGATCAAAGACCTAAACTTAAAAAACCAAACTACAATAGTCTTATAAAACGCAGGAGACGCCATTAGGGAAACTGGAAACGGAAACTAATTCCTAATGAGAGTCTTAAGTACCCATGCCTTAAGAAGTAAGTTAGACAAGTGGGATCTTATCAAATTAATATGCGTCTGCACAACAACAGAAGAGCAGGGATACAGTAAACAGAAAGGGAAAAACGATTCTCCACATATCTGTAAAAAGGTATAACATCTAGGATCTACAAGAAACTCAAACCCTCAGAAAAATCAGACAAACATAGACTTTGAAAGTGTGAAAATATGTGATGACACTTTTATAGAGAGTTACAGGCAGCCAGCAGACACATGAAATTGCTCATCCTCACTCATCATCAACGAAATGCAAGTGAAACCACTTTGAAATACCACATACCCCCTGTAAGACTGGCCATCATTAATAAAACAAACAATAACAGATTCGGGTCAGGATTTGGGAAGAAATAAATGCTACTACACTTCCTGTCGACTGAAAAGTAGAGCAACACCTTTGGAAAACAGTGTGGTGGTTTGTAAAGGGACAACTTATTAACCTACCATGTGACTCAGTAATTCCCCTGTAGAGAATATACCAGGAGGAATTCAAATCATTTTACACAAAAGATACCTGCACCAGTAGGTTTTTGCAGCTCTAATCACAATTACAAAAAAATGGTACCAAACATGTTGCCAATCAACGCTAGAATGAAGAAAATAAATGTAGTATATACACAGTGGAATATATTGCAGGCATAAAAAAGGACAGATAGAAGATTTTGCAGAACGTATGATGGATATGCGGTAAGTCTATTCATTGATATATCAGAGAAGCAAAGAACAGAGTTCCATATGTTCTCACTCATCAGCTGAACTTGATCACTTAAAGTGCTGTAAGAACGTGATTGGCAGTAGTGGAAAACTGTTTAGGGGGAGGGGTGGGATTGGCAGTGGATGGATACTGCTAAGGAAGAGAGGGGAATACCTCATCAACCAGGGACCCTGCATAATCAATGTTTGTATATCTAACTCTGAATTGTACCCCACATTTTAAAAAAATCAAAATAAATAATTAAAGAAATACATAAATGAAAGCTGAAAATCATGCAACTGACTTTATTTGTTTATACTATTTTTAATTTTTTTGCTTTATACATGGTTACCATTCAGTGTGGGCCTTGAAATGTTAATTATGCAGGGAGTGATTTTTTAAGACGTGTATAAATACTTCAGTGATAACTCCTTTTCAATTTAATACTTTGGAATGGATTGTATAATTGTGCCTTCAAAATTGACAACTACATGAATTCTGAATGTTTTACTCTGTCTAAATTGAAACTTGCTGAGATTCCAGATCTATATCATTCTTTGAAAAATGAACCTTGAGATTCAGTGTACCTAAGAGCTATTCAGAATGCGGATGCATAATAAATCTTAAAAATTTAGAAAATAAAACAGTATCGTAATTTCATACAGCCTTTTCCATTTTTAAAATTTGTGTACATTTTATTTGTGTACTCTGTATTTTCTGATTTAATTTTGATTAAATGTTACAGAAAAAGAATCCTTAGAGAAAATTTTCCCTCATATATTTGTTGGAAATATAAAATCACATTCCCTTTATATTGCAACCCAATTTATATTTTTAAAAGAGTATTTTCATTCCATCCCTTATTATTTTATATACCTAAGATATAATGCTGTACTGTACAACAACTTATCCGATTAATCTGATACTTTTAATCACCAAGCATTTACAATTATGCACACAGAAAAAAGAGAATATGGGGCCAAATATATATAAATCAAAATAACATGGAGATTTACAAAGTAGTAAGTATTTGGGCTCTAAATTAGTATATAATTTTAGATAATTGAACATTCTGGAAAGTTGATTCTGACCTTAGTAAAAACAATGTTCAAACCCTGTAGGAAAAACTGCTCAAAGGCTGTTACACAATGCTAAAAACATCCAAAAGTTTCTAAACTAAAGAAAGTGCTAAAGTACGATTTGGATGTGATATAACCAAGCTCCAACAGGACTGGGTGACCATAATAATAAAAGACTAGCTCATGGGCAACCCCCTCAGCTCCCCTCCCAGTTTGGGAGATTCTCAGTCCTCTCTATAAATACTGCTTTTAAAAAAAAAGACTCCCTCGTTTAGAGGATTATTGAATGGTCATTTATCCCTTGAGAAATTTTTGGATACGTGTGAACACATGGTCCTCTTCACTTCTTGTGAATGAAATCCACCATGTCTACCGCATTTGGCAGAGCACTGTACAAATGTGCTTGAAGTCTAAGGATTGCTCAGTAGACAAGGTCCCTCACATTATGATGTC
>NW_007129404.1:0-5204 GCF_000164805.1 Carlito syrichta
CTAGAACGTTTGATGGATATGAGGCGGGTTGTTTTCAGTGATCTATCACAGAAACAAACAACAGAGTTCTACATGTTCTCACTCTTGAGCTGAACTTGACCACTTAAAGTGCTGTAAGAAAATGATTGGTAGTCATGGAAAACTCTTTAGGGGGAGGGGTGAGATTGGCTGTGGAGGGATCCTGCTAAGGAAGCGAGGGGCATACCTCATCAACCAGGGACCCTGCATAATCAATATATGTATATATAACTCTGAACTGTACCCACTTTTTAAAAAAAGTTAAAATAAACAAATAAACGAATACATGAAAGCTGTAAAACATGCAACTCACTTCATTTGCTTATTTTTTTCTTTAAATATGTTTATAATTCAGGATTGTTTATAGAAATGTTCATTATACAGGGATTGATTTATTTAAAATTGTATAATACTCTAAGATAACTCCTTTTCCTTTCAATACATTAAAATACATCGTATAATTCTGCCCTTCAAATACAGTGTTTCTCATATAAATCCTGCATGTTTTATTCTGCCTAAATTGAAACTTGTTGAGATTCCTGATCTATATGATTCTTAGATGACTGAACCTTGAGATTCAGTGTACGTAAGTGCTATTCAGAAGACAGAATGCATAATGAATCTTAAAAATTTTAGAAAATAAAACAGTATCTTTGTTTAATACAGCTTTTTCCATTCTTAAAATTTGTGTACATTTTCTTGGTGCACTCTGTATTTTCTGCTTGTTAGTTTTGGTTAAAAGTTACAGATGTGTAATTCTTACAGAAAAGTTTCCCTTAAATATTTGAAGGAAATATAATATCTCATTCCCTTTATATTTTAACCCAATTTAAATTTTTAAAAGAGTATTTCCATTGAATCCCCTAGAATTTTTGCTGCCTAAGACATCATGCCGTACTCTGCAACAAAGTATCTGATTAATCTGATACTTTAACCACCAATAATTTAAAATCAGGAAAACAGAAAAAAGAGAATTAGGGGCCCAATATATATAAACCAAAATAACATGGAGATTTACAATGTATTAAGTATTTGGGCTCCACATTAGTATAAAAATTTAGATAATTGAAATTTCTGGAAAATTGATGATGATCTTAGCTAAAGCAGTGTTCACATCCTGTTAGAAAAACGGCTCAAAGGTTGTGACATAATACTAAAAATATCCAAATGTTTCTAAACAAATGTAAGTGCTAATATAGTATGTGGTTGTGCTATAAAAATGCTCCAATAGGATTCGGTGACCTTAAAAATAAAAGACTACATCTTGGGCAACCCCCTCAGATCCCATCCCAGTGTGGATGTTTCTCAGTCCTATCAATAAATACTGCTTTACTAACAAAAAAAAAGACTACCTCGTCTAGTGGATTCTTCAATGGTCACTTATCCCTGGAGAAGTTTTTGGATAGGAGTGAACACATGGTTTTCTTCCCTTCTTGGGAATGAATTCCACTATGGCTACCGCATTTGGCATAGCAATGTGCACAAGCCCTTGAAGTCTAAGGATTGCTCAGTAGTCAAGGTCCCCCCAAATATGGTGTCAAAGTTCTGAGACTGATGTCATAAATGACAATTTGACATGCTTGTTTCCCTGACTTTGTTTACCTCTTTAATGTAAAGATTACCTTTTTAGGCAATCTACAGATTCAGTGAATTAACTATTAAGTGAGCATCATTCTTCTCAGACCTGGATATTACAATAAGGAATTCATATGAGCTGTACTTGGTGGCTCAGCCTGTAATCCCGCAAATTTGGGAGGCTGAGGTGAGTGGATTGCCTGAGTCTGCGAGTTAGAGACGAACATGGGAAGTGAGACCTGATCTCTACAATAAATCCAAAAATCAGCCGGGAGTGGTAGCACATGCTTGTCATTCAAGCTACTTGGAAGGCTGAGGCAGAAGGATCACCGCAGCCCAGCAAGTGGAGGCTGTGGTGGCCGGGAGTGGCCACTACACTCCAGTCTGTGTGACAGAGTGGGACTCCAACTCTAAAAAAAAAAAGAATTTATATGAAACGAAAAACATCAAGAATAGCCAAAAGAATCTTATCAAAAGAAACAAAGCAGGTTGTATCACTGTTCTTGACATCAAACTTTACTAAATGTTTACAGTAATCAGCACAGACTGGTATTGGTATATGAATATGTCCCTAGGCCAATGGATTAGGACAGAGAATGGAATCCTCAAATTCTCAACCAAATTATCTTTGAAAAAACCTCGAAAACCCAACGGGTAATGGAGAACATATTAATTAATGGTTCGGGGAAAAGGCTGGCTACATGCACAAGGTTGAAACAGGACCCATAACTATCACCCTACATATTAACTCTAAACGGATCAAAGACCTACATGTAAAATACCACATTATAATAATCTTAGAAAGCACAGGAGACACCGTTATGGAAATTGGAACCAGAAACTAATTCCTCTTCAGAACCCTAAATACCCATGCCATAAGCAGTAAGTTAGACAAGTGGGATCTCATCAAATTAATATACTTATGCAAAACAAAAGAAACTATCAGAAGAGCAGGGATACAGACAACAGAGTGGGAGAAACGATTCACCAACAATATATCTGTAAAAAAGCATAACATCTAGGATCTACAAGAAACTCAAACACTCAGAAAAATCACACAAACATTCCCTTTGAAAAGTGTGCAAAATACGTGATTGGACACTTTTCATAAGAAGAGATGAGGCAGCCAGCAAACACATGAAAATTGCTCAGCCTCACTCATCATCAAAGAAATGCAAATGAGGCCACTTTGAATTACCACATACCCCCTGTTAGACTGGCCATCACTAAGAAAACAAATAATAACAGAGACTGGTAACGATTTGGTAAAAAAATAAATGCTTCTACACTGCATGTGGACTGAAAGTAGAACAACGTCTTTGGAAAAGAGTGTGGTGTTTTCTAAAGGGACATGATATTGACCTACCACGTGACTCAGTAATTATCCTGCAGAGAATATACCTGGAGGAACTCAAATCATTTTACCCAAAAGATACCTGCACAAATATGTTTTCTGCAGCTCTAATCACAATTTCAAACAACGTGGTACCAACCAAGTTGCCCTTCAAAGCTCGAGGATAAAATAAATGTGGTGAATACACAGTGGAATATTATGCAATCATAAAAATGGGCAGATAGAAGGATTTTGCAGAACGTTTGATGGCTATGAGGTACGTAGTTTTCAGTGATTTATTAGAGACACAAGAGAGTTCCATATGTTCTCACTCATGGGCTGAACTTGATCGCTGATAGTGTTGTAAGAAAGTGATTGGTAGTCGTGGAAAACTCTTTAGGGGACGGGTGAGATTGGCAGTGGAGGGATACTGCTAAGGAAGCAAGGGACATACCTCATCAGCCAGGGACCCTGCATAATCAATGTATATATATCTAACTCTGAACTGTAACCCCACGTTCTTTTAAAAATTAAAAAAAACAGGACTTCCAGCAAGATGGCGACTGGCTGGCAAGGTCTGGGAAACCCTCTGTGAAAAAGAACACCCATAAAGACCCTAGCTCTCTCCCAGGGACTGCAGACCCCATTTTCCACAGCCTGCTCGTCACAGGGAGCTCAGATGCCACTTTCACTCGCCATCATTACTGGGATATCACGACAAACCGGGCAGCTCCTGCAGTGACCTGGGCGGGAACAGGTGGCTCCTGCAGTCGCCAGTGCGGTTCCAGGTGGCTCCTGCAGTCACGACCGTGGGGCTGGGCGACCACTGCAGTCATTCCCAGCTCATACCCGAAGCCACCCACGACTTCAGGCTGTGAAGTCCGCAAACAGGATCTTCTGAGCTCCCACCTGCCATGACACACCCCTAGCTCAGAGAGAGGCCTGAGGATCTCCCCAAGTGAAGTTGTCATGACAAGTTGTGATCCATAGGAGACTCGCTCCCCTCTGGACTGTAGCATGTGATATGACCACCAGTTGGGAAATCAAGGGAGTAAACCTACAACCCCCACTGCATGGACAGAATCCAAGGAAGTGGGAAGTGGGCTTCAGACTACACATACAGCTGTTGGTGGGTACCTGGGTTTGCAGAGAGATTTTCAATCACAACTCCCCCCTTAATTAAATCCCACAACTATAAAAAGGTCTGCCCTCAACTCACAGTCCAACTCCAGAAATGAACAAAGCAAGAAGAAATATATTAGCAAGAATAGGAGATTGAACAACAAAAAAAGAAAAAGAAACCCCTCTACCTCTGAATAACAGAATTAAAGAAGACGGGGAAGTGGAGGGAAGCAAAAAGTAGGGAGGGGAAATTCGCAAAAATGAAGAAAACCCAAAAGAAGAACACAGGGCTCACACAGACCCCTGGGAGGTCAGACAGTGAGAAAACAGACTTCAGAACAAAAACAATGAAGAGCCCCCAGAATGATTAGTCACAATCAACAAACCCAGGCACCAAGGCATTAATAGAGAGAATTTAAAATATTGAGGAGAGACAAGAGGAAAATAGGAAGGAACTGATGACAAAATAACAACAGTAAAGAATACTGTGATGGAAATAAACAACAAACTAATTAGCATGGAATGCAGAATTATCCAAGCAGAAGAAATAATCTCAGAACTTGAAGACCAAAATACAGAACTAACCCAAACTGTCAAAAGCATAGAAAAGAAGCTCAAAAGTCAGAACAAAGTCTTCAGGAGATGAATGATTACTTCAAGAGACCCAATCTAAGAGCAATTGGCCTTCATAAGGCAGAGAGAGAGTCAGAGATCACACTGGAAAAAACATTCCGTGAAATAAACCAAGAAAACTTCCCTTATCTCATCACTGATGCAAAAATTCAAGCACAAGAAATACAGAGAACCCCTGCAAGACAATAAATGAGAATACCAACTCCCAGACACATAATAATTCGCCTAAACAAAGTAGGTATAAAAGAAAAAATTCTAAAAGCAGCAAGAGAAAAAGGCCAGACTACCTACCAGGGAAGACCAATTAGAATAGCAGCAGATTTATCCACAGAAACCCTTCAGGCTAGGAGAGCCTGAAGCCCTATCTTCAAAGATCTAAAAGGTCAACAATTTCAACCAAGAATAACCTACCCAGCCAAACTAAGCTTCAGTAGTGAGGGAGAAATGAAGTCTTTCCCGGATATCCCAACCCTAAAACCTATGCTGCCACAACACCACCTCTACAAGAAACACTTAAGAAAGT
>NW_007129405.1:0-3437 GCF_000164805.1 Carlito syrichta
CTGCATAATCAATATATGTATATATAACTCTGAACTGTACCCACTTTTTAAAAAAAGTTAAAATAAACAAATGAATACATGAAAGCTGTAAAACATGCAACTCACTTCATTTGCTTATTTTTTTCTTTAAATATGTTTATAATTCAGGATTGTCTATAGAAATGTTCATTATACAGGGATTGATTTATTTAAAAGTGTATAATACTTTAAGATAACTCCTTTTCCTTTCAATACATTAAAATACATCGTATAATTCTGCCTTCAAAATTGACAAATACAGTGTTTCTCATATAAATCCTGCATGTTTTATTCTGCCTAAATTGAAACTTGTTGAGATTCCTGATCTATATGATTCTTAGATGACTGAACCTTGAGATTCAGTGTATGTAAGTGCTATTCAGAAGACAGAATGCATAATGAATCTTAAAAATTTTAGAAAATAAAACAGTATCTTTGTTTAATACAGCTTTTTCCATTCTTAAAATTTGTGTACATTTTCTTGGTGCACTCTGTATTTTCTGCTTGTTAGTTTTGGTTAAAAGTTACAGATGTGTAATCCTTACAGAAAAGTTTCCCTTAAATATTTGAAGGAAATATAAAATCTCATTCCCTTTATATTTTAACCCAATTTATATTTTGAAAAGAGTATTTCCATTGAATCCCCCAGAATTTTTGCTGCCTAAGACATCATGCCGTACTCTGCAACAAAGTATCTGATTAATCTGATACTTTAACCACCAATAATTTAAAATCAGGAAAACAGAAAAAAGAGAATTAGGGGCCCAATATATATAAACCAAAATAACATGGAGATTTACAATGTATTAAGTATTTGGGCTCCACATTAGTATAAAAATTTAGATAATTGAAATTTCTGGAAAATTGATGATGATCTTAGCTAAAGCATGTTCAATCCTGTAGAAAAACGGCTCAAAGGTTGTGACATAATACTAAAAATATCCAAATGTTTCTAAACAAATGTAAGTGCTAATATAGTATGTGGTTGTGCTATAAAAATGCTCCAATAGGATTCGGTGACCTTAAAAATAAAAGACTACATCTTGGGCAACCCCCTCAGATCCCATCCCAGTGTGGATGTTTCTCAGTCCTATCAATAAATACTGCTTTACTAACAAAAAAAAAGACTACCTCGTCTAGTGGATTCTTCAATGGTCACTTATCCCTGGAGAAGTTTTTGGATAGGAGTGAACACATGGTTTTCTTCCCTTCTTGGGAATGAATTCCACTATGGCTACCGCATTTGGCATAGCAATGTGCACAAGCCCTTGAAGTCTAAGGATTGCTCAGTAGTCAAGGTCCCCCCAAATATGGTGTCAAAGTTCTGAGACTGATGTCATAAATGACAATTTGACATGCTTGTTTCCCTGACTTTGTTTACCTCTTTAATGTAAAGATTACCTTTTTAGGCAATCTACAGATTCAGTGAATTAACTATTAAGTGAGCATCATTCTTCTCAGACCTGGATATTACAATAAGGAATTCATATGAGCTGTACTTGGTGGCTCAGCCTGTAATCCCGCAAATTTGGGAGGCTGAGGTGAGTGGATTGCCTGAGTCTGCGAGTTAGAGACGAACATGGGAAGTGAGACCTGATCTCTACAATAAATCCAAAAATCAGCCGGGAGTGGTAGCACATGCTTGTCATTCAAGCTACTTGGAAGGCTGAGGCAGAAGGATCACCGCAGCCCAGCAAGTGGAGGCTGTGGTGGCCGGGAGTGGCCACTACACTCCAGTCTGTGTGACAGAGTGGGACTCCAACTCTAAAAAAAAAAAGAATTTATATGAAACGAAAAACATCAAGAATAGCCAAAAGAATCTTATCAAAAGAAACAAAGCAGGTTGTATCACTGTTCTTGACATCAAACTTTACTAAATGTTTACAGTAATCAGCACAGACTGGTATTGGTATATGAATATGTCCCTAGGCCAATGGATTAGGACAGAGAATGGAATCCTCAAATTCTCAACCAAATTATCTTTGAAAAAACCTCGAAAACCCAACGGGTAATGGAGAACATATTAATTAATGGTTCGGGGAAAAGGCTGGCTACATGCACAAGGTTGAAACAGGACCCATAACTATCACCCTACATATTAATTCTAAAGGGATCAAAGACCTACACATAAAACACCACATTATAATAATCTTAGAAAGCACAGGAGACACCGTTATGGAAATTGGAACCAGAAACTAATTCCTCTTCAGAACCCTAAATACCCATGCCATAAGCAGTAAGTTAGACAAGTGGGATCTCATCAAATTAATATACTTATGCAAAACAAAAGAAACTATCAGAAGAGCAGGGATACAGACAACAGAGTGGGAGAAACGATTCACCAACAATATATCTGTAAAAAAGCATAACATCTAGGATCTACAAGAAACTCAAACACTCAGAAAAATCACACACATTCCCTTTGAAAAGTGTACAAAATACGTGATTGGACACTTTTCATAAGAAGAGATGAGGCAGCCAGCAAACACATGAAAATTGCTCAGCCTCACTCATCATCAAAGAAATGCAAATGAGACCACTTTGAATTACCACATACCCCCTGTTAGACTGGCCATCACTAAGAAAACAAACAATAACAGAGACTGGTAACGATTTGGTAAAAAAATAAATGCTTCTACACTGCATGTGGACTGAAAGTAGAACAATGTCTTTGGAAAAGTGTGTGGTGTTTTCTAAAGGGACAAGATATTGACCTACCATGTGACTCAGTAATTATCCTGTAGAGAATATACCTGGAGGAACTCAAATCATTTTACCCAAAAGATACCTGCACAAATATGTTTTCTGCAGCTCTAATCACAATTTCAAACAACGTGGTACCAACCAAGTTGCCCTTCAAAGCTCGAGGATAAAATAAATGTGGTGAATACACAGTGGAATATTATGCAATCATAAAAATGGGCAGATAGAAGGATTTTGCAGAACGTTTGATGGCTATGAGGTACGTAGTTTTCAGTGATTTATTAGAGACACAAGAGAGTTCCATATGTTCTCACTCATGGGCTGAACTTGATCGCTGATAGTGTTGTAAGAAAGTGATTGGTAGTCGTGGAAAACTCTTTAGGGGAGGGGTGAGATTGGCAGTGGAGGGATACTGCTAAGGAAGCAAGGGACATACCTCATCAGCCAGGGACCCTGCATAATCAATGTATATATATCTAACTCTGAACTGTAACCCCACGTTCTTTTAAAAATTAAAAAAAACAGGACTTCCAGCAAGATGGCGACTGGCTGGCAAGGTCTGGGAAACCCTCTGTGAAAAAGAACACCCATAAAGACCCTAGCTCTCTCCCAGGGACTGCAGACCCCATTTTCCACAGCCTGCTCGTCACAGGGAGCTCAGATGCCACTTTCACTCGCCATCATTACTGGGATATCACGACAAACCGGGCAGCTCC
>NW_007129406.1:0-815 GCF_000164805.1 Carlito syrichta
CTTTTCCTTTCAATACATTAAAATACATCGTATAATCTGCCTTCAAATACAGTGCTTCTCATATAAATCCTGCATGTTTTATTCTGCCTAAATTGAAACTTGTTGAGATTCCTGATCTATATAATTCTTAGATGACTGAACCTTGAGATTCAGTGTATGTAAGTGCTATTCAGAAGACAGAATGCATAATGAATCTTAAAAATTTTAGAAAATAAAACAGTATCTTTGTTTAATACAGCTTTTTCCATTCTTAAAATTTGTGTACGTTTTCTTGGTGCACTCTGTATTTTCTGCTTGTTAGTTTTGGTTAAAAGTTACAGATGTGTAATCCTTACAGAAAAGTTTCCCTTAAATATTTGAAGGAAATATAATATCTCATTCCCTTTATATTTTAACCCAATTTAAATTTTTAAAAGAGTATTTCCATTGAATCCCCTAGAATTTTTGCTGCCTAAGACATCATGCCATACTCTGCAACAAAGTATCTGATTAATCTGATACTTTAACCACCAATAATTTAAAATCAGGAAAACAGAAAAAAGAGAATTAGGGGCCCAATATATATAAACCAAAATAACATGGAGATTTACAATGTATTAAGTATTTGGGCTCCACATTAGTATAAAAATTTAGATAATTGAAATTTCTGGAAAATTGATGATGATCTTAGCTAAAGCAGTGTTCACATCCTGTTAGAAAAACGGCTCAAAGGTTGTGACATAATACTAAAAATATCCAAATGTTTCTAAACAAATGTAAGTGCTAATATAGTATGTGGTTGTGCTATAAAAATGCTCCAATAGGATTCGGTGACG
>NW_007129407.1:0-4326 GCF_000164805.1 Carlito syrichta
CTCTGAGGCTGATGTCATAAATGACAATTTGACATGCTTATTTCCCTGACATTACTTACCTCTTTTAATGTAAAAATTAGCCTTTTAGTCATCTACTGAATGAATGAAATAACCATTAAGTGAACATCTTTCTTCTCAGACCTGGAAATTGCAATAAAGAATTCATATGATTCGGGCTCGGTGGCTCAGCCTGTAATCCCACGCCTTTGAGAGGCTGAGGTGAGTGGATTGCCTGAGCCTGCGGGTTCGAGACACGCCTGGGCAGCGAGACCTCATCTCTACAATAAATCAAAAAATCAACTGGGCATGGTAGTGCATGCCTGTCCTTCAGGCTACTTGGAAGGTTGAGGCGGAAGCAACATCGGAGCCAATCAAATGGAGCCTGTGATAGCCGGGAGCAGCCACTGCGCTCCAGTCTGGACAACAGAATCCAAAACACACAGACACACAAAAGGATTCACATGAAACCAAAAACAATCACGGATAGCCAAAAGAACCTTATCAAAAGAAACAAAGCAGGAGATATCACTGTTCCAGACTTCAAACTTTACTATATGTTTACAGTAATCAACACAGCCTGGTATTCGTACAAGAATAGGTCTATAGGCCAATGGATCAGGACAGAGAATGAAATCTTCAAATTCTCAACCAACACTTCTTTGAAAAAACTCCAAGACCCCTGGGTAATGGAAAACATATTCAGAAAAATGGTACTGGGAAAAGGCTGACCACATGAACAAGGTTGAAACTGGACCCATATCTATCACCATACACATTAACTCTAAATGGACCAAGACCTATACGTACAACACCACATTATAATAATCTTAGAAAACACAGGAGACACCATTATGGAAACTGGAAACCAGAAACTAATTCCTCTTGAGAACCCTAAAAACCGATACCGTAATAAGTAAGTTAGAAAGTGGGATCTCATCAAATTAACATACTTATGCAAAACTAAAGAAAACACCAGAAGAGCAGGGATACAGTCAACAGAGTGCGAAAAACAATTCTCCTTCTATATATCTGTAAAAAAGCATAATATCTAGGATCCACAAGAAGCTCTAACACTCAGAAAAATCAGACAAACATTTCCTTTGAAAAGTGTACAAAATACGTGATTGGACACGTTTCATAAGAAGAGATATGGGCAGGCAGCAAACACATTAAAATTGCTCAGCCTCACATTTCATCAAAGAAATACAAATGAGACCACTTTGAAATACCACATACCCACTGTAAGACTGGCCATCACTAATAAAACAAACAGTAACAGAGGCTGGTAAGGATTTGGAAAAAAATAAATGCTTCTGCACTGCATGTGGACTGAAAAGTAGAGCAACATCTTTGGAAAATAGTGTGATGGTTTCTAAAGGGACAAGATATTTACCTACCATGTGACTCAATAATTCTCCTATACAGAATATACCTGGAGGAACACAAATCATATTACAGAAACGATACCTGCACAAGTATGTTTTTTGCAGCTCTAATCACAATTTCAAACAACATGGTACCAACCATGTTGCCCATCAAAGCAGGAATGGATAAAATAAATGTGGTATATACACAGAGGAATATTATGCAGCCTTAAAAATGGACAGATATACGGATTTTGTTGAACGTTTGATGGCTATGAGATAGGTCGTTTTCAGTGATTTATCACAGAAACAAACAACAGAGTTCCATATGTTCTCACTCATGAGCTGAACTTGATCACTGATAGTGCTGTAAGAAAGTGATTGGTAGTCGTGGAAAACTGTTTAGGGCTAGGGGTGAGATTGGAAGTGGAAGGATACTGCTAAGGAAGCAAGGGGCATACCTCATCAACCAGGGACCCTGCATAATCAATGTTTGTATATCTAACTGTGAATTTTACCCCACGTTTTTTAAAAAATTACAATAAATAAATAAATTAAATAAATAAATGGATGAAAGCAGTAAAACATGCAGCTGACTTTGTTTATTTTATTTTTTATTTTTTTAATTTTAAAAATGGTTACAATTCAGGTTTGGGCCTAGAAATGTTCATTATGCAGGGATTGATTTTTTAAGAATTGTATAATACAACAATGATATCTCCTTTCCCTTTTAATACGCTGGAATACATCATATAATTCTGCCTTCAAAATTCACAACTACAATGTTCCCACATAAATTATGAATGCTTTATTCTGCATAAATTGAAACTTGTTGAGATTCCAGAACTATATCATTCTTAGAAAACTGAGCCTTGAAATTCAATGTACCTAAGGGATATTAAGAAGGCAGAATGCATAATAAATCTTAAAAATTTTAGGACAAAAACATTATCTTAATTTAATACAGCTTTTCCGTTCTTAAAATTTGTATACATTTTCTGGGTGCACATTGTATTTTCTGCTTGTTAATTTTGATTAAATGTTAGATATGCAATCCTTAGAGAAAAGTTTCCCTTATATATTTGGAGGAAATATAAAATCACATTCCCTTTATATTTTAACCCAATTTATATTTTGTAAAGTGTATTTCCTTGGAATCCCCTAATATTTTGTCTACCTAAGATATAATGTTGTACTCTGCAACTAAATATCCAATTAATGTGATACTTTTAACCATCAAGCATTTAAAATGAGGAACACAGAGAAAAGAGAATTTGGAGCCCAATATATATAAAACAAAATTACATGGAGACTTACACAGTAGTAAGTATTTGGGCTCTGCATTAGTATAAAATTTTAGATAATTGAATATTCTGGAAAATTGATTATGATCTTAGAAAAAGCAATGTTAATATCCTGTGGGAAAAACTGATCAAAGGCAGTAACACAATACTAAAAATATCCAAAAGTTTGTAAACTAAAGAAAGTGCTAAAAAATTATTTGCTAGTGCTATAACCAAGTTCCTACAGGACTCCATGACCATAATAATAAAAGACTACCTCGTTGTCAACCCACTCAGGTCCCCTTCCAGGTTGGGACTATCTCAATCTTCTAAATACAAACTACTTAAAAAAAAGACTACTTGGTTTAAAGGATTCTTGAAATGGTTACTTATCCCTGGAGAAATTATGGATAGGTGTGAACACATGGTTCTCTTCACTTTTTGGGAATGAAATCGACCATGTCTTCTGCATTTGGCAGAGCACTGTACACAAGTGCTTTAAGCCTAAGGATTGCTCAGTAGTCACAGTCCCTTCCATTATAATGTCAAAATTCTGTGGCTGATGTCATAAAAAACAATTTAATATGCTTGTTTTCATGACTTTACTTACCTCTTTTAATGTAAAAATTAGCCTTTTTGTCAATTTACAGATTCAATGAAATAACCATTAATTTGACATTCTTCTTCTCAGACCTGGAAATTACAATAAAGGATTCATATGAAACCATAAAGAATCATGAATAGCCAAAAGAATCTTATCAAAAGAAACAAAGCAGGAGCTATCACAGTTAAATACTTCAAACTTTACTATATGTTTACAGTAATCAACACAGCCTGGTATTCGTACAAGAATAGGTCCATAGACCAATGGATCAGGACAGAGAATGAAATCCTCAAATTCTCAACCAACTCATCTTTGAAAAAACCTCCAAGACCCATTGGGTAATGGAGAACATATTCAGTAAATGGTGCTGAGAAAAGGCTGACAACATGCAGAAGATTGAAACAGGACGCCTGTCTATCACCATACACATTTACTCTAAATGGATCAAAGACCTAAATGTAAAACACCATATTATAATAATCTTAGAAAATACAGGCGAAACCATTAGGGAAACTGGAACCGGAAACTAATTTATCTTCGTAGCCCAAAACACCCATACCTTAAGACGTAAGTTAGACAAGTGGGATCTCATCAAATTCATACACTTCTACAAAAAAAAAGAAACCATCAGCAGAGCAAGGATACAGACAACAGAATGGGAAAAACTCTTCTCTACCTATGTATGTGTAAAAAGGAATAACATCTGGGATCTACAAGGAACTCAACCACTCAGAAAAATCAAGCAAACATTGCCTTGGAAAAGTGTGTAAAATACGTGATTGGATAATTTTCATAAGAAGAGATACGGACAGCCAGGAGACACATAAAAATTGCTCTGCCTCACTCATCCTCAAAGAAATGCAAATGAATTCCCTTTGAAATACCACATACCCCTTGTAATACTGGCCATCATTAATAAAACAAACCATAACAGATGCAGGTCAGGATTTGGGAAGAAATAAATGCTTCTACACTGCATGGGGACTGAGGAGTAGAGCAACATCTTTGGAAAACTGTGTGTTGGTTTGTAAAGGGACACGATTTTGGCCTACCATGTGACTCAGTAATTCCCCAG
>NW_007129408.1:0-824 GCF_000164805.1 Carlito syrichta
AAGTATATAAGCTATTGATTGATTCTATTGAAGAGTTGATAATCATTCAGGATTCTTCTAGAATAAACCAGAAATCTGTAAAGTATAAAGTCATGTTAATAGACACAGTCAGCCATACTAATGGTTTCCATTCTCAAAGACAGTATCATAAACCAAAAAGATTGTGGTAAGAAGAGTATATCTCAGGTATCACAACACAGAACAGTTTAGAAGCAAGTATATAAAATCATACAACTTCTCTGCCATCTTGCCATTAAAGAAGAATAATTCCACATGTAATATTAACATAAATAAGTGTATATATTTAAAATCCTTAATAACAAGTAATTCTTACTTTGTGAAGTAACTCAAGCTATAACCTTGGATGGCTTGAACATTACATTTAAGACAAAGGCAAGAGGATTGCCTGAGTCCAAGGATTGGAGACCAGCCTGGGCAAACCGGCAAGACCTCATCTTTACCATAAATCCAAGAACTAGCCATGTGTGGTGGCACATGCTTGTGGTTCCAGCTACTCGGAAGTCTGAGGCAAAAGGATCACCCGAGCCCAGCAGGTCGGGCTGCAGACTGTGAGCATGCTACTGCACTCCAACCTGGATGACAGAGTGAGACTCCAACTCAAAGAAAACAAAGTAACATTTATTACATTGCAAGTCAATTTTTAGAAACACCCCAAAGTGATTATATTACAGTTACATCTGAAAAAGACAAATCTTTCAAATTCAATTCTGCAAGTGATTCAATGTTTACATTGAAATTCTTGCAGAAAATAGTTGAAGATTTGTTTTTAACAAATACACCTTATGTTTCATCCCAATACTTGG
>NW_007129409.1:0-867 GCF_000164805.1 Carlito syrichta
CAATCTGGGTTGTATACCCTGGATATTTCTTTAGGACTATACTAGTCAATCACTGCTGATTGTTTCCTGCCAGGAAGCCTTCTCAGAAGCTTCCCAACACAGGCTGTGACCCAACGAGACATCCAGAGCACACAGAGCTCTGCTGTATGATTGAGTGCTGCAATCTGCTATTCAGAACACAGAACTCAGTTCCAGCATCTCTGCTCATCCCTGTGGCTAGCCTGATCTCACTACCTGTACTACAGACCAGGATGGGAGAGGTACTCAGAACCACCAACATCCTCTGAATCATAGAAAAAACAATCATTTACCATCCCTGTCCTATGGATACAGACACTCCATTTTTGTACATTCTGAGACTATCTCCCTCACATAGGAAGAGCATCGCAAATGTTCTAGTTTGCTTTTCTGATATATCTGCTCAAATATTTCAGAAGGGGTCTAGAGAAATACCTTCTAACCCCTATGTGCTTTCACATAAAATTTCAAGCTGTGATTCCACCAGTTAGGTGGGATTCCTGATGGACAATGCTCGGTAGATTGACCTCATAGGAGACTCTCTATCAAGACAGAGCAGCACTCTCTTGATCTGAGCAGGCAAACTGTTGTTTTTCCTTTCTTCTCCAAGAAAACAAACTTGGAAATGTCAACCTTCTATCAGAGATCTACAATCCACATAGATATGAATGTGTCGGATGTTAAATTATTGCTCTGTGGACCTGTGTAGAAAGCTGGATCTGCACAGGACAGGAGCCAAATCTTATGGTTACAAGTGACAAACCAAACTGTATTGACTTAATGAAAAATGATTCTCAAGCTCACAAACTGGAGTACTGGCTTCAAGTATGCAGTACTTGCTCCAAGTGA
>NW_007129410.1:0-931 GCF_000164805.1 Carlito syrichta
CCAAATCATCTACCTCTCCCTCCTCCATTTGTGGAAAAAATTGTCCTTCATGAACTCAGTCCCTGATGCCAAAAAGTTTGGGAACTTCTGAGTTAGAGGACTAAACAAGTTGTATTTAGCATTCATTCCATTCATTACACCCAGGAGAGGGCCAGACACCCTGGACAGGTCCAGACATCTCAGACAGACTGACATCTCAGACAGACCTAGATTCCCTGTTTAGACTTGAACATCCCAGACAAACCTGGATACCTCAGGCAGACACAGACAATCAGCCAGGACAGGCACAGACACCCAGGTTATGCCTAGACACTCCAGACAGGTTCATACACCCCAGAAAGGCCCAGACACCCTGGACAGGCTCAGACATCCCAGACAGACTCAGTTAGACAACTTGAACAGGCCCAGACATTCAGGAGAGGGCCAGACACCACGGACAGGTCCAGATACCCTGAACAGGCCCAGACATCTTGGACAAACTCAGGCACCCCGGACAGGCCCAGACTCTCTGGATAGGTCTAGACACCCCAGACAGACCCAATCAGACAACTTGGACAGACTCAGACACCCAGGAGAAGGCCAGACACCCTGGACAGGTCCAGACATCTCAGACAGACTGACACCTCAGACAAACCTAGACACCCTACTTAGACTTGGACATCCCAGACAAACCTGGATACCTCAGACAGACACAGACAATCAGCCAGGACAGGCACAGACACCCAGGCTCTGCCTAGACACTCCAGACAGGTTCATACATCCCAGAAAGGCCCAGACACCCTGGACAGGCTCAGACACCCCCGACAGATTCAGTTAGACAACTTGTACAGGCCCAGACATTCAGGAGAGAGCCAGACACCACGGACAGGTCCAGATACCCTGAACAGGTCCCAGACATCTTGGACAAACTCAAGCACCCCGGACAGGCCCA
>NW_007129411.1:0-785 GCF_000164805.1 Carlito syrichta
ATAGTCAATTTCTGAAATGAAACTATAAATTTTGAAGCTGGGCTTCATCATTGCAGAGAATAAAGCTTTCCCAGCCTCTTGTTGAAATAGAACATTCTATAGGATTTATGAGTCCAGATTCAGGAAAATCATTTGCCAAGCACTTAAGGCTGGTGTTCCTGGCCTTTGCTTTTTCTTCTCATGTGGGGGTGGGAGCATGAGAAAGGAAAAATGATGAGGAATCTACTTGATTCAATGCAAGTGTCACCAAAGAAAGAAAAGTTGTGAGGTCTGACTCAGGGTGCCAGCGACATGCCTGCTGTTGCTTCTGCAGGTGATGTGGATGTCATCTTTGTTGTGATAGCCCTTGAAGGCTTCAGGATTGGAGCAGCATGTTGAATTTATGTTCTCCAATATGCTTCCAGGATTCTTTCCAAAATCCCACGATATGACAAGCTCTGCGATTTGGTCATATTCCATTTAGCTTGTTTTATCACTGTTAATTTTACACAGGAAAATAGATTCCCTGAAACGTATGATCACAGTAGCTGTCAAGTGGTCGAAAATGAAGAAAACCACCAGACCGTGTCATATTTATTAAATGCTCTAGAAGTAGAAAATTAATGCAGTTCTTTGTCTTTGAAATGTTCAGTGTCCACAAGCTGGATTTTTCCTAATGGCCACACGGTGGAGGGCACAATCATCAATTAACTATCTCTCTAGCCTGATGACACACTGTTGGAATGCATGTAGGTGAGACACCGCTGCACCTACGTAGACCTCCAATTGGTTTATTTTGACTGAAA
>NW_007129412.1:0-877 GCF_000164805.1 Carlito syrichta
GAAAAAACAACACAGGAATTTCATATGGAAACACAAACATCCAAGAATAGCCAGCACAATCCTCAGCAAAAAAAACAAAGCAGGTGGTATCACAATACCAGATTTCAAACTTTACTATAAAGCTACAATCATCAAAACAGCTTGGTATTGGTACAGGAACAGGCATATAGATCAATGGAACAGAATTGAGATTCCAGAAGCAAAACCTCAATTTCTCAACCAACTCATCTTCGACAAAGCCCCCACCACCTACCAATGGGGAGAGGAGAACCTATTCAGTAAATGGTGCTGGGAAAATTGGCTGACCACATGCAGAAGATTGAAACAGGACCCCTATCTATCCCCATGCACAAAGGTTAACTCCAAATGGATCAGAGACCTAAATGTAAAACCTCAAACCATAAGAACCTTAGAAAAGGAAGGAAATACTCTCATGGAAATCGGAACTGGCATCCAATTCCTGTACAAAACCCGAAACCCACAGGACTTAAGAGAGAAGATAGACAAATGGGACCTTATTAAACTGACAAGCTTCTGCAAAGCCAAAGAAACCATCAAGAGAGCAGGGAGACAGCCTACAGACTGGGAAAAAGTATTTGCCAACTCTAGGTCTGACAAAGGCTTAACATCCTGGATCTACAAGGAACTGAAGCGTACTGAAAAGAAGAAAACAAACAACCCCATTATAAAATGGGCAAAAGACATGAACAGACACTTCACAAAAGAAGACATTCGAGCAGCCAACAAACACATGAAGAAATGCTCAACCTCACTAATCATCAGGGAGATGCAAATCAAAACCACACTGAGATACCACCTAACTCCAGTCAGAATGGAATTATCAACAACTCAAAAAAATAACAGCTGCTGGAGAGGG
>NW_007129413.1:0-4781 GCF_000164805.1 Carlito syrichta
ATCCCATTTAATTAAATTAATTTTATATTATTTCCCCTTCATGAATATGTGGAACTAGGTAGTAGGACCCACTCACAATTATTACAATGATGTGTATGTGTTTGTGTGTGTGTGTGTGTGTTTCCAGTGAGCACTAGCTTATACCTATAGGCTCTTTCTGTGGGAGGGAAGGCTCTATTAAAATGTACATTCATGTGCAAATTCTATTTTAAGTCTATATATATAACAAGGAGCCTAACAAATAAATAATAAGGTAAGATTTGGTTGCTTCAACCAAGCAACTAAAACAAACATATGAAGAACATTAATTGTTAGCTTACCCTGCCCCCACCACCTGACCCCCACCTTACCTCAGTATTTTCTTTGTGAAAGCGAGGAATTAGACAAAACTCTGCATATAATGATTCCAAGAGTTGAAGTAACTGGGATAAAGCCTATTTTAATCTACTAACTCATAAATTTGCATTATATAAATTTCATTTTCAGTATTTTTACTGGTACAGTGCTTTTTATAAATTGTCCTAACAATCTTGTAATGAAGAAATTATTCATATTATTTCTATTCTTTAGATGTATAATTTGAAGCTCTGAAAATAATTATTGGATTCTAAATACACATACTCGTGAAGAGTAAAACCATACTTGAACTTTGGTCTTCAGTTTTTAAAAACTTGTACCTTTCCCAATTCATTACAATTGAATGTTGGTCATCAAATTACTAATAAAATTATCTGAGTATTTTCCAGGATGTTCAGTCATGACAGTGTCCTAAGAACAGGTAGAACCACAGTGAAAGGAAGCCAGGGTGGAAAAAACTAGTGAGAAGAGAGACCAAAATTGGACATGGAGAAAAAGCCACCTAAGGAAAAAAAGAATACTCTTCCTAAGTCTGCATGTTACACAGGTAATCAATCTATCTATATTTTTTACTTCTACATTTCATCAAATCTAAGACACCATTGATTGTGAGATGCACAAGCAAGAAAGAAAGATTAAAAACAAAAACCTGCCACTAAATCATAATGCACATTGATCATGTGCTGCTTTTAGATTTTAAAAAGTTAAAATGTAAGAAAAAGGAAATATTAGAATCAATGAAATATAGTACTAGACACTGCAGAGGGTATGAAAATTCTCAAAATCAGTCATAATACAGTCTTACTGGACAATCAATAAGCATCAATAAGTGCCTATGGATGTGTACAAAGAAGCAAAACTCATAATACAGATGAAGAACCTTAAGTGCGACATATGAAATATTCATTGCTATCCTCCAGTTTCACAATGACAATGACCATGGTTGAATAAAGCAGATCCCCTTGTGCAAAAGAACATCTGAGGTGCAAATGCCAGGAGTAAGGCACAGGAGGGAGGAGAGTACAGAGGAAGCAGCTGAGGAAAGAGAGAATCAGCAGAGGGAAGGTAAGAAGAACAGAAGAGGGATCTAAGTTGTGGGGGGCCAGCCCCTGTAAATTTTGGGGAGTTTTTTGGAAGATGTGGTGGTGTTGGTGAATCTGTAGGGACAGATATTAAAAGAAAGAAAGAGAAAAAGGGGGAGAAAGAAAGAGACTGGACTTTGTCTATTGTAGAAGCCTATTTTGTAGTAGGGATAGATATTAAAAGAAATAAAGATGGAGGGATAGATATAAAGAGGAAGAAAGAGAAAGAAAGAAAGTGGACAACTGTTTAGTGAAATGAGCAGAAGCCATTTATTGAGAGTTATAGCAGGTATTTATCTTTAAATTTTAGACAGACAGTTTCACAAGTCTTTTACGTGAACACAAAGCCAGGTGTAGGAGGGATATCCCCCACCCACCAGATGTTTAGGTGTGAGGAGGGACAAACCCCAAGATTGTCTTATTGCTTTCTTTGTTAGTTAATGTTTTTTAAAAAGTAATGTAACAATCCTTGTTAGCTTAATGATGTCCTGATAATCAATAACTTTTAAAGCTCATGTAATACCCATGATGACTAACTTAAACTTTATTACCTTTTTATTTTATGCTAATACTACTTATACAATGTTACGGAAGCTCTTAGTTATAGCTTAAGCCAATTTCTAAAGAATGTGGCCCAGTCCAGAGATCATGCTGGGCTCTACAGGAGGTGGCCCAGTCCAAGGTTTACAGTGGGCCACCTTTTGGAACCATAGACTACAATCTCTTAACAAAATGGCTATTTTAAAGGCCTATATATCTATCCTAATTTCTATGAAAGTTTTTAATTTTTAATCCTAATATATAAAGCTGATCATCAGCAGCAAAGCTTCTAAAACCCAAATATAAACTGTAAATGTACTAAGGCCAAAACCACAATAGTAGAAAATGGAGACAATGAAATTTTTAAAGTTAACTATATTCTTATTAAACCTCAAAATATCATGATTGATTATGCTTGAACTAACATGATTTCCTGACGCCGTATGACCTATGTTATAATACTTTTTATGAATAAAATAAATTTAATTTTTATAATAGGTAGAAAAAACCCTATACTAACTGTAGCTAAAGCCGGCCTAAAAGAATGTAGTCCAGTCCAAAGTACACGCTGGGCCCTCAGGAATGTGGCCCAGCCCAAACTTTGTGCTGGGCCATTTTTGATAATTTTAGATAGTCATTTATACCATTGAAAAGCTGAAAACAGCTCTCCATAAGTATATACTAATTTTATAAATATACCTTTAAATCTTATAAAGAAGCTTGTACCGTACAAAGGGTTCCCAAATGTGACCTGAATTTGAATTATATCTAATACCTAAGCTGAAACCACAGTTTTATGGGAAACAGGAACAATGGGTTTTTAGAGTGAGCCATGTTTGTCACAGTCACAGAGCCTTCAGCTTAGATCAGCAGAGTTTTTTTTAGGTTATTTGTGCTGCATGGTAAAAGGAGGAGGAAAATGGGGTCAATGACTCCCGAACACATCCTAGCGGTCTCGGGGTCCACAGCCCTCCCTGATCCCTAATGCTCAGTGGGCCTCCATGGCCGGCTTCCAACACTAAGTGAACCAAAATTTCATTGGAATTCTAAAGTGGTCTGAATCTTGTTCAGATCAAATCTTCCAATCTTATAAAATGTGAATGTTGTCCTGTTTATAAAATGATACTTTAAAATATCTGCTTTGAAAAAAAGGCTTTATAAACTTTTGTAACATCTACAGCTCCATGTCTAAAACTGAAGATGCATTCATTCTTGTATATTTTTAAAATAATGGAGTTAATGTTAATACCTCTCAAAATTAAACTAAATACAATTGATTAAATACCTGGCATTTCTCAAAAGTTAAATTTTGTTATGACTCATTATCAACCTCCCCAATAACATAAAAGTTCTAGAATTTGTGATGAAAATTGGTAAGTTGTTTGGGCTAAAAATGATCAATTAAATATTTTACTTGGGAATTTTGCATTTATTATGACTGTCATTACAGTATCTGTGCCTGAATGGAAAAATGAAATTAGATTGGTTATTTCTAATTAAAAACATTTCTGTTTCTGCAATGAGAAATTCATAAATAAATTGCCCTATGATATGAAATAATTGCTTCTGAAATTACCCAAATAAAAAGAGAAGATATTCAACCTCTTAGCTGTGCATTATACTCATAAGTTTATTACTAATTTAAAAGGGATAATATCCCTCAACATCATTAAGCTTCATGACTAAGTGGCAAAGCATATTATGCATTCTGATGTTGTCACACATTTGCTTGTAATTGAGGAAAAAACTAACCTAGTAATGGTACATACTTATTTTGAAAGGCAACACTATAAATAAATAATAATTAATGCAGAGCAATTTCATTTTTAAAAGTCAATAATGAATTCCATCGGCTGCATGCCATTAAAAATAAAAGAGGTTACTTAAATGCCTCAGTTATTTTTATATCTTTATTCCTTCCATTTAAAAAGTACAGGTTGGGCCATCTCAGAGCTTGGCGACTGCTGCGACTGAATATTGTTGAATTGGAGGAATTTCGGTAAGATGGTGATGGCATAGGTGAATTCGTGAGAGTCTCTGAACGTGAGTTCCCCAAAAGACTCTTACTTTTCTTCCTCCACCCCCACCCCCAGCTGCACTGGTCCAAGGTCAGGGGAACTTCGGGCCCATGCTGGACCGGATATTGCAGCCCCCAGCTGCTACTGCTGCTCCACTATATGGGATTCCTGCTGCACATTCGTCCCAGGTCTCGGCTCCCTCCCTGGCTACATCAACTCGCCCAGCACCCAGCACCAAGCTGCCAGTCACCCAGGAAGGCTCTAGGCGCCCACCCCTCAGAGATACCAGTCCCATTTCTGGCTGAATTACCCTGTGAGGGACCCAGGGCCAATCTTGCTGCCCACCACCTGCCCTTTGGAGTTTTGGAGCTCTGGAGCTCTGGGCCTACCCAGGCTGAGGCACTCAGCACACGATGAGGTGCTGATCGGAAGCTCTCAGCTCCAGAGGAGGGAACTCCCAACTCCCTCCTCCACCCCAGCCTGTTGGTGGTACCCCGGATCCAGCACCCAGCTGTGCAGCTGATCCCTGGTGCCTCCCACTCCAGCACAGTCCATCACAGTGGCACACACAGGGACCCAGACGAGAAGAAAGAAAAGATTCAGAAAGTGAAAGTGAAGCTGCCACCTTGGCCATTCTCCAGGCAGAGATTTGCATTGCCCCACCCACCTATCAACAGCCTCCACCTCGGTTCCTACGGTAACATCACTAAACAGGAGACAAAACCCCTCCCTGCTGATTAGACAAACGCAATGTGCAGACCTCCCAGGCAGCAGTCTAAAAAAA
>NW_007129414.1:0-307 GCF_000164805.1 Carlito syrichta
GTGATCAGTGTCCAGGTGACTAGCCCTCCTCTGTTATTCATGAACTTTTGATTAGCTTTTTTCTGTGATGTGTGCCCCAGTGACTGGCTGTCTTCTGAGATAAACCACTGATTCTCTTCTGTAATGTGTGCCTCAGTGACTAGCTTCTTCTATAATCACACCCCAGTAACTTGGTCACTTACATAATGGGTGACCCAGTGACCAGCCTTTCTCCTTTAGAAAACTCCTGTTATTGAGCCTGATTGGAGATTAGTTCCTTATTGACTTGCCTTTATCAAAAAAAGTTAGTGACTATCTGTCCTCTGTA
>NW_007129415.1:0-324 GCF_000164805.1 Carlito syrichta
TGGGTGCTCCAGTGACTAACTCTCCATCATAATGGATGTCACAATTCACTGAGACTCTTACTGTGGAGGATGATCAGACAGTGGAGCATCTGTCTGGCCATCCTCCACAATAAGAGTCTCAGTGAATTGGCCACCTCCAAAATGTTCATCCTCGTGATTAGCCTACCTCTGTGATGGCCCCAGTGACTGACCCTCTTTGAAAATGGGTGCCCCAGTGACACATGTTCATCTGTAATGTATGCCATAGTGACTAGCCCTCTGTGGTGTTGTGTAGCTCAGTAATAGACCCTTCTCCACAATAGAACCCATGACTGGATCTCCTTC
>NW_007129416.1:0-3114 GCF_000164805.1 Carlito syrichta
AGTGAGTGTCCCTCCTCTGTGGTTGGTGCTGTGCTACAGTGAGTATCCCTAGTCTATGATAGTGCCTCAGTGACTGACCCTCCTCTGTGATGGGTGTTCCAGTGACTTGGTCTCCCTAGTGATGGATGCCCCTGTTTCCTGGCCTCCTCTGTGATGGGTGTCCTAGTAACTGGACTTCTTCTGTGATGGGTGCCTCAGTGACGGGGTCTCCTTTGTCACACTTGCCCCAGTGAATGGCTCTCCTCAACAAATGGTAATTTAGTGGCTGAGTCTCTTAAGCGATGGGTGCCCCAGTGATTGAGCATCCTTTGTGACTGGTGCCCCATTGACTGGCTGGTTTATGAGATGGTGGCCTAGTGACTGTCCCTCTCTCTGTGGTGACTGGCCTTCCTCTGTAATGGGTGCCTCATTGACAGGTACTCCTCTTTTTTGTGTGACTTTTCCTCCTCTGATCAGTGCCTTGTTCACCAGTCTCTCACTAATGGGTGCCCCAGTGACTGACCTTCCTTTATGTTGGATGCCTCAGTGACCTGAACTTCTTTGCGATGGGACAGTGACTCACTCACCTCGGAGACAGATGTCCCAGTGACCAGTTTTTGTATGTGATGGTTGTGCCAGTAACCGAATCTTCTCTGTTATGTGTGACCCAGTGACTACACTTTTACTGTGATGGCTGCCACAGTGACAGAACCTCCTCTATAATGGATACCTCAATGACTGGCACTACCCTGTAATGGGAACTACAATGACTAACACTCCTTCATGATGGGTGCCCAAGTGACTTACCCTCCTCTGTGATGAGTGTTCCAGTGTTTGGGCCTGCGGTATAATAGGTTATTCATTGACTGAATCTCCTTGGTTATTGCTGTCCCAGTGACTGGCACTCCTCTAAATTGGGTACCCCTGGTGAATAGCCCTTGTCTGTGATAAATACACTAAAGCCTGAGCCTCCTCTATAATATGTGCCCATGTGAATATCCATTCTCTGTGAGGGATGCTGCCACAAACGCCCTGTCTCTTGGTGGGTGCACGTGTGACACACCCTCCTCTATTATAGGTGTTCCACTGATTGACCCTCCTCTGTTTTGTGTGTCCACTGACTGGCCCTCTGCTGTGATGGGTGGCCTAATGACTGAACCTTTTCAGTAATTGCTGTCCCAGTGATTGATTCCCCTCCATGAAGGATCCCTCAGTGACTGTTCCTCATCTGTGGTTAATGGCTCAATGAGTAATAGTCTCTGTGATTGATCCTGCAGTGACTGGTTCTCCTTTCTAATTGGAGAACTAGTGACTAGCTCTCATTTGAAATGGGTACCCCTATAAATGGCCTCCGTGTGATGGGGTGCCCCAGAGACTAGGCATCCAATATGATGCCCAAGTTACTATAATTCCTTTATAATTGTTGCCTCAGGGACTAGACCTCCTCTGTTTTGGGTGTCCCATTAACTGGGACTCCTCTATATTGGGTGCCCCATGACTGACTTACCTATCCAGTGGGTGCCCCATGTCTGCCCTTGCTGTGTTATAGGTGTCCCTGTGACTGCCCCTACTCTGTGATGAGTGCCATATAGCTGGCCCTCCTCTGTGATGAGCACCCCAGTGACTGAGGCATTGAACACAGTGGAGGGATAGTCACTAAGGAATCCATGACAAATGAAGATCATTCACTGGGGGAGAAATCACAGAAGAGGGCCTATATGATGGTTGTCCTCATTACTATCATTCCTCTGTTATGGAATTCCAGTGACTACACCTTCTTTTTGATGAATGTCATAGTGATTGGCCCTTGTTTGTGGTGGGTGCCCCAGTGACTAGCCTTATTCTGTGATTGCTGCCCAGTGACAACACCTCCTATGTGATGAGTGTTCCTGTGGCTGACCCTGCTCTGTGATGTTTGTCCCAGGGACTGACCTGTCACAATATTTGCCCCAGTGATAGACTTCCTGTGTGATTGTTTCCCAGTGAATGGCCCTCCTCCATAATGTGTGCCCAAGTGAATATCCCTCCTCTATTACGGGCACCACAGTGAGGGGAATTCCTCTGTGATTGGTGTCACAGTAACAAGCTCTTTTCTGTGATCAGTGTCACAATGACTAGCCCTCCTCTCTTATTAATGAACTTCTGATTGACCTTTCTCTATGATGGGTGCCCCAGTGACTGGCTGTCTTCTGAGATAAACCACTGATTCTCTTGTGTAATGTGTGCCTCAGTGACAAGCTTCTTCTATAATCACACCCCAGTAACTTGGTCACTTACATAATGGATGACCCAGTGACTAGCCTTCTCCTTTAGGAAACTCCTGTTATTGAGCCTAATTGGTGAATAGTTCCTTATTGACTTGCCTTTATCAAAAAAAGTTAGTGACTATCTGTCCTCTGTAATGAATGTCTTTGTTACTGGGTCTGCTTCATAATTGGTGATCCAGTGACACACCCTTCTTTGTCATGGGTTTCCCAGTGTCTGGCCCTCCTTATTGATGGGGCCCCATTGACTCTCCCTCCCCTGTGATGGTTGCCTGTTGACTGGCTTTCCTCCATAATGGGTGCCAAGGGACTAGTTCACCTCTGTTATGGGTGTCACAGTGAATAGCTTTATTCTATGTGTCCTGGTGACTGGGCCTCCTACTAATGGGTGTCCTAGTGACTGGCCATTATCTGTGTTGAACCTCAGAGACTGGTTATCCTCTGCAATGTGTTTCTCACTGACAGGCATTCCTTTGAAATGGGTGTCCCAGTGAGTGGCTCTCCTCTGTGATGGGTGCCCTAGTGCCTGACTCTCCTTCATAATGGTTGTTCTTGCGTTTGGCTCTCCTCTGTCTTGAGTGTCCCCAAAATTGTCCCTCCTCTATGCTAGGTGTCCCAGTGACTGACATTCTTTTTTGATGGGTGCCACAGTGTCTGACCATCATCTATGATAGATTTCTCAGTGACTGGCCCACATTCCTAATAAATGTTGTAGTGACTAACTCTCCTCTGTGATGGGTGCACCAGTTACTGGTTCTCCTCAGTGATGGGTGTCACAGTGATTTGCCCTCCTCTGTAATTTCTGACCCAATGCCTAGTCCTGCTGTCTGATTATTGCCCCAGTTACCGGCCTTCATCTATGATGGATACC
>NW_007129417.1:0-705 GCF_000164805.1 Carlito syrichta
CTCCTCTATAATATGTGCCCATGTGAATATCCATTCTCTGTGAGGGATGCTGCCACAAACGCCCTGTCTCTTGGTGGGTGCACATGTGACACACCCTCCTCTATTATAGGTGTTCCACTGATTGACCCTCCTCTGTTTTTTGTGTCCACTGCTGTGGTCCTCTGCTGTGATGGGTGTCCTAATGACTGAACCTTTTCAGTAATTGCTGTCCCAGTGATTGATTCCCCTCCATGAGGGATCCCTCAGTGACTGTTCCTCATCTGTGGTTAATGCCTCAATGAGTAATAGTCTCTGTGATCGATCCTGCAGTGACTGGTTCTCCTTTCTAATTGGAGAACCAGTGACTAGCTCTCATTTGAAATGGGTACCCCTATAAATGGCCTCCGTGTGATGGGGTGCCCCAGAGACTAGGCATCCAATATGATGCCCAAGTTACTATAATTCCTTTATAATTGTTGCCTCAGGGACTAGACCTCCTCTGTAATGGGCGTCCCATTAACTGGGACTCCTCTATATTGGGTGCCCCATGACTGACTTACCTATCCAGTGGGTGCCCCATGTCTGCCCTTGCTGTGTTATAGGTGTCCCTGTGACTGCCCCTACTCTGTGATGAGTGCCATATAGCTGGCTCTCCTCTGTGATGAGAACCCCAGTGACTGAGGCATTGAACACAGTGGAGGGATAGTCACTAAGGAATCCATGACA
>NW_007129418.1:0-872 GCF_000164805.1 Carlito syrichta
CCGTGAGTGTGGCACTGCACTCCAGCCTGGGCGACAGAGTGAGATTCCAAATCAAAAAAAAAAAGAGAAAAAGAAGAAGAAAAGAAATGTACAACACAAAAGTGAACCTTAAAGTAAACTATGAACTTTAGTTAATAGTAAAGTGTCAGTTGTACCAAATACACCATACTAATTCAAAACACTGTGTGTGCGGGGGGGGGTAGAATTATATGGGGATGCTCTGTACTTTTTGAGCATCTTTTCTGCAGACCTTTAGAAATTAATATATGCTCCCTTTATTGTGGATATATGTAATGTGCATGGTAAAAAATATCCCCATTGTATGAAAGAAAATACAATAAACAAAATCATCCTTTCAAAACAAAATAGTTGTTTAGTATGGAAGGTCAAATTATGAAAGCATGAATTAGAAAAAGTATAGGAAGCAAAAGAAAGAACAAAACTGCCTGGCATTAGAGAGTAAGTGGAAAGAAAACATAAGATCTTGTAGAGTGCTGTAAAGAGGAGAAAACTCTGAGTCACATAGAAAAACTTGAAGCCTTAAGGAGAGTGGTATCTAACATTCAAATTGAAGCTCTTTGAATGAATGTCATGCCAAAATCTGTAGTAAAATCTGACACACCTTCTGGGAAAGATTAGACAGATAGGTAGATAGATAGATAGATTAGATAGATTATAAGTAGATAAATAGATGGTAGATAGATGATAGATACATAAATAGATGATTATGACAGATAGATCAATAGATAGATAGATTACAGAGAGAAATATTATGTAGATAATTGATAGGTAAGATAGATGACAGATAGATACATAGTTGATAGATAAATACATATATGATAGATAGAAAGAAAGAGAGAAAGAGAGAAGTA
>NW_007129419.1:0-784 GCF_000164805.1 Carlito syrichta
CTCTGTACTTTTTGAGCATCTTTTCTGCAGACCTTTAGAAATTAATATATGCTCCCTTTATTGTGGATATATGTAATGTGCATGGTAAAAAATATCCCCATTGTATGAAAGAAAATACAATAAACAAAATCATCCTTTCAAAACAAAATAGTTGTTTAGTATGGAAGGTCAAATTATGAAAGCATGAATTAGAAAAAGTATAGGAAGCAAAAGAAAGAACAAAACTGCCTGGCATTAGAGAGTAAGTGGAAAGAAAACATAAGATCTTGTAGAGTGCTGTAAAGAGGAGAAAACTCTGAGACACATAGAAAAACTTGAAGCCTTAAGGAGAGTGGTATCTAACATTCAAATTGAAGCTCTTTGAATGAATGTCATGCCAAAATCTGTAGTAAAATCTGACACACCTTCTGGGAAAGATTAGACAGATAGGTAGATAGATAGATAGATTAGATAGATAGATTATAAGTAGATAAATAGATGGTAGATAGATGATAGATACATAAATAGATGATTATGACAGATAGATCAATAGATAGATAGATTACAGAGAGAAATATTATGTAGATAATTGATAGGTAAGATAGATGACAGATAGATACATAGTTGATAGATAAATACATATATGATAGAAAGAAAGAAGAGAAAGAGAGAAGTAGATAGATACATACACACAATGTTTTCTGGGAAAGGGACTAATCCTTACAATTAGGTTGATGATGGAGGAGAAATAAAAGGCAGGATGGTTCTGAATATAAATCAAGAATGTAATGGAGGCAAGAAATAC
>NW_007129420.1:0-771 GCF_000164805.1 Carlito syrichta
ATACTTTAGGAAGACATGGGTCCTGTCATCAGGTCAGGCCTCCTACTTTCTGCTGACAGAGCCAATGCATCTTTCTTTTCATTCTGGCTGCTCAAATTGGCCAAGGTCCTCAAAACATCTGTCTCACTCGGCTCCTGTGACTACCTTTCTTCCTATTACTTTTTGCAGCATATCTTTTTTCCTTTGACTCTTTGTATGTCTCACTCTCGGCCATTTCCTGTTTTTTTTTGGGTTTTTTTTCCGACACTAAATAGAATATCTTTGTCTCACTCTGGGTGAGTATCTTGGTCTCCGATCTTTGTTTGTGTGTGTGTACCATTGCCTTCTCTTCTCTGATTGCTTTAGCCAGGACTTCCAATACTATATTGAACAGGAAGGGTGAGAGTGGGCATCATTGTATTGTCTTGTTCCAGTATTCAGGGGAAATGGTTCCAATTTTTGTCCATTTAGAAGTATGCTGGCTGTGGGTTTCTCGTAGATGGCTTTTACTATTTTGAGATATGTTACCCGTATGCCTAAATGTTCGAGGGTTTTTATTAAGAAGGGGTGCTGAATTTTATCAAAAGCTTTTTCTGTATCAATGATATAATCATGGGTTTTTTTTGACATCTGTTGATGTATTTAATTACATTTATGGTTTTACAAATGTTGAACCACCCTTGCATCCCAAGGATGAAGCCTACTTGGCTCATGATGGATAATTTCTGAGATGTGTTGTTGAATCTGGTTTGCTAGGATCTTGCTGACAATTTTAGCATCCATGTTCATCAA
>NW_007129421.1:0-6313 GCF_000164805.1 Carlito syrichta
TGACAGACACTTCACAAAAGAACACATCCGAGCAGCCAATAGACAAATGAAGAAATGTTCAGCCTCACTAATCATCAGGGAGATACAAATCAAAACCACACTGAGATACCACCTAACCCCAGTCAGAATGGCAATTATCAACAACTCAAAAAATAACAGATGCTGGAGAGGGTGTGGTGAAAAAGGAACACTTCTACACTGATGGTGGGAGTGTAAACTAGTGCAACCTCTGTGGAAAGCAGTGTGGCGATTTCTAAAAGCTCTAAATATCAACCTCCCATATGACCCCTCAATCCCCCTACTTGGAATATATACTGAAGAATTCAAATCACTCTATAAAAAAGATACCTGCACACGTATGTTTATCACAGCGTTGTTCATAATAGCAAGAACCTGGAAAAAACCATGCTGCCCATCAAAAGAGGACTGGATTTAAAAAATGTGGTATATATACACGATGGAATACTATGCAGCCATAAAAAAGAACAAAATAAAGAATTTTGCAGCAATCTGGATCAATGAGAGTCTATAATACTGTGTGACCTCTCACAGAAACAAAGATCCGAGTATCACATGTTCTCACTCATATATGGACCTTGAACATCCAATGTAATACTATAAGAAAATGACTGACGGTACTGGGAAACTATTGGGGGGGGGAGGGAGATGAGATTAATAGTAGCAACAATCTGTCTGGGGACGGGGAAACACCTCTTATCAACAGGGTGCCTGAATGAAACATAATTGTATACCTAACCCTTAACTGTAACCCACAAAACCATAATAAAAAATATTGATTATGAAAAAAAGATTTATTATGCATTCTGCCTTCTGAATAGCAATTAGGTACACTGAATTTCTAGGTTCAGTTTTCTAAGAATGATAAAATCTGGAATCTCAATAAGTTTCAATTTAGACAGAATGAAACATTCAGAATTTATGAGTGAAATACTGCAGTTATCAATTTTGAATGCAGAATTATACCATGTATTCCAAAGTATTCAAAGGAATAGGAGTTATCATTGGAGTATTATAAAATGCTTAAAATTTCAATCCTTCCATAATGAACATTACTAGGCCCAATCCTGAATTGTAAACATTTTTAAAGAAAAAATAAATAACATATAGAATAAACAAATAAAATCAGTTGAATGTTTGACAGCTTTTATTTATTTATTTATTTATTTATTTGAATTTTTTTAAAATGTGGGGGTACAATTCAGAGTTAAATATAAAAACATTGATCATTCAGGGTCCCTGGTTGATGAGATATGCCCCTCCCTCTCTTAGCAGTATCCCTCCACTACCAATCTCACCAGTCCCCCTAAACAGGTTTCCACTAGTGCCATTCACTTTCTTACAGCACTATAAGTGATCAAGTTCACCTCATGAGTGAGAACATATAGAACTCTGTTCTTTGTTTCTGTGATAAATCACTAAAAATGACTTACCACATATCCATCAAACGTTCTGCAAAATCCTTCTATCTTTCCATTTTATGGCTACATCATATTCCACTGTGTATGTAACACATTTATTTTATCCATTCCAGCTTTGATGGGCAACATGGTTGGTACCATGTTTTTTTGCAATTGTGATTAGAGCTGCAAGAAACACTGCTGATGGTATCTTTTTGCTAAAATGGTTTGAGTTCCTCCAGGTATATTCTTGACAGAGGAATTACTGAGTCACATGGTAGGTCAATGTCTTGCTCCTTTACAAACCACAAACTGTTTTCCAAAGATGTTGCTCTACTTTTCAGTTCACATGCAGTGCAGAATCATTTAATTCTTCCCAAATCCTTACCTGCATCTGTTATTGTTTGTTTTATTAATGATGGCCATTCTTACAGGGGATATGTGCTATTTCAAAGTGGTTTCCTTTGCATTTATTTGAGGATGAGTGAGGCTGAGCAATTTTCATGTGTCTGCTGGCTGCCCGTATCTCTTCTTATGAAAAGTGTCCAATCACGTATTTTGCACACTTTTCAAAGGGAATGTTTGTCTGATTTTTCTGAGTCTTTGAGTTTCTTGTAGATCCTACATGTTATTCCTTTTTACAGATATATAGGTGGAGAATCGTTTGTCTCATTCTGTCTGCTGTATCCTTGCTCTTTGGATGGTTTCTTTAGTTTTGCAGAAGTATATGAATTTGAGGAGATTCCACTTGTTGAACTTATTTCTTAAGGCATGGGTATTTAGGTCTCTGAAGAGGAATTAGTTTCCGGTTCCAGTTTCCCTATTGGTTTCTCCTGCATTTTCAGAGATTTCTAAAATTTGGTGTTTTACGTTTAGGTCTCTGATCCATTTAGAGTTAATGTGTATGGGGATAGATAGGGGTCCTGTTTCAATCTTGTGCATGCTGTCAGCCTTTTCCCAGCACCATTTACTGTATATATTCTCAATTACCCAGTGAGTCTTTGAGGTTTTTTCAAAGATGTGTGGGTTGAGATTTTGAGGATTTCATTCTCTGTCCTGATGCATTGGCCTTGACCTATTGTTGTAACAATACCAGGCTGTGTTGATTACTGTAAACATATAGTAAGGTTTGAAGTCTGGAACTGTGATAGCTCCTGCTTTGTTTCTTTTCATAAGATTCTTTTGGCTATTCATGATTGTTTATGGTTGCATATGAATTCTTTATTGTAATTTCCAGATATGAGAAGAATGATGGTAACTTAATGGTTATTTCATTCAAACTGTAGATTAACTAAAAGGCTATTTATTACTTTAAAAGAGGTAAGTAAAGTCAGGGCAGCAAGCATGTCAAGTTGTCATTGATGACACCAGCCTCAGAACTTTGACACCTAAATGGGATGTACATTCACTACTGGGCAATCCTACGCTTCAAGCACTTGTGTACAGTGCTCTGTCAAATGCGGTAGACTTTGTGGATTTCATTCCCAAGAAGTGAAGAGAACCATGTGATCACACCTATCCAAAAATATCTCCAGGGATAAATGACCATTCAAGAATCCTCTAAACGAGGTAGTCTTTTTTTTAAAGCAAGGGCCCCACGTTGGGCGCCATTTATGGGGGACCAGCCCCTGCAGAGATTTAGAGGGTCCCTTGAAGGTGGGGCAGCATCAGAGATTATTCTGGAGAAATAAAGAGAAAGAAAGAGAAAGGGGGAGAAAGAAAGAGACTGGATTCTGTCTAGTGAAGAAGCCGATCTGTAGTAGGGATATATATTAAAAGAAAGAATGATGGAGAGATAGATATAAAGAGGAAGAAAGAGAAAGAAAGTGGACAACTGTGCAGTGAAATGAGCAGAAGTCGTTTATTGGGACCAACCGTGAGTCTTTTATCCCAAATTTTCACATGTTATATCACAAGACTTTCACGTGAACACAAGGCCAGGTGGATGAGGCACATCCCCCCACCCACAAGGTGTTTCCTTAAGCATGAGGAAGGACAATCCCAATCAAATCACAAGACATTCACGTGAACACAAAGTCAGGTAGATTAGGGGCATCCCCCACCCACCAGGCGTTTACCCAAGCATGAGGAAGGACAATCCCAAAATTATCTCACTGTTCCTTAAACTTGGGTTATGTTCTTCAAAGGCAATACAACAATTCTAGCATCATAAAATCCGAATAATCAATAACTTCTAAAACTTATGCATACCCAACACCTAATGACTGACTTAAATCCTAATACCTTTCTATTCTGTGCTAATTCTACCTACACTATGGAAACTCTTAATTATAGCTCAAACCAGTTCCTAAAGGGTGTGGCCCAGTGGAAAGGTCACCTTGGGCCTTTTCTAGAAACAATTGATTACAATCTCTTAACAAAATGGCTATTCTAAAATCTTATGTGTCTATCTTAATTTCTATAAAAGTTTCTAATTCCTAATCCTAATATATGAGGCTGATCATCAGCAATAAATCTTCTAAAATAAACCCAAATACAAACTGTAATTGTATTAAAGCCAAAACCGCAATTAGTAGAAAGTGGAAACAATGAAATTTCTAAGGTTAGCTTTATTCTATAGAACCTCAGAGTATCATGTTTGATCATGTTTGAACTACCATAATTCCCTGACATAGAGTAACCTATTCTATAATAATTTTATGAATAAAATAAATTCTGTTTCTATTAAAAGTAGAAAAAACGTAAACTAATTGTAACTAAAGAACTGGTTTAAAAGAATGCAGACCAGCCCAAAGTGGACCCTGGGCTCTTAGGAATGTGGCCCAGTCCAAAGTTCGTGCTAAGCCATTTCTGGTAAGTCTAGATAATGATCTATACCATGTAAAGCTGGAAACAGTTCTCTAAGTGTATATAATAATTCTACAAATATACTTTGAAATCTTATAAAGAAGCTTGTATCATGTATAAGGCTCCCAAATGTGACCTGAGTTTGAACTGTGTTAAGTTTAAAGCAGAAACCTCAGTCTGTGAGAAACGGGAACAATGGATCCCTAGAGTCAGCCATGCCTGCCACATTCTCAGAACTTCTTGTTTACATCATCAAAGTCGCTGCTAGTGGGTCATGCCAAACAACAAAGAAAGGAGGCGGGAATGGGCATTCAGCTCCTGAACACAACCTGTTGGTGTCAGGGTTCACAGCCCATCTGGATCCCTAACGCTCAGGTGGGCCTCCACTGCCGGCTCCCAACATAAACATATAGTAAAGTTTGAAGTATGCAACTGCGATAACTCCTGCTTTGATTCTTTTGATAAAATCGATAAAATTATTTTGGCTATTCATCATTGTTTATGGTTTCATATGACTTCTTTATTGTAATTTCCAGGTCTGAGAAGAATGATGTCAACTTAACGGTTATTTCATTGAATCTGTAGATTAACTATAAGGCTAATTTTTACATTAAAAGAGGTAAGTAAAGTCAGGGAAACAAGCGTGTCAAATTGTCATTTATGACATCAACCTCAGAACTTTGACATCATAATGGGAGGGACCTTGACTACTGAGCAATCCTTAGGTTTCAAGCACTTGTGTACAGTGCTCTGCCCAATGCGACAGACAAGGTGGATTTCATTCCCAAGAAGTGAAGAGAACCATGTGTTCACTCCTATCCAAAAATGTCTCCAGGGAAAAGTAACCATTCAAGAATCCTCTAAACGAGGTAGTCTTTTTTTTTCTTATTGAGTTGGAGTCTCACACTGTCACCCAGACTGGAGTGCAGAGGGTCGCTCCCGGCCACCACTGGCTCGACCTGCTAGGTTCCAGCAATAATTCCGCATCAGCCTTCCAAGTAGCCGGAATTACAGGCATTGGCTACCACGCCTGGCTGATTTTTTGATTTATTGTAGAGATGAGGTCTTGCTGCCCATGTGGGTCTCGAACCTGCGGGCTCAGGCAATCCACTCACCTCAGACTTCCAAAGGCGTGGGTTACAGGCTGAGCCACCAAGCTCGACCGTCTGTTTTTTATAAGTAGTCTTTATTGAAAGGACCAAGAAACACCCTAACTTGGAGAGGACATGAGGGAGTTAGCCAAGAGGTAGTCTTTTATTACTATGGTCATGGAGACCTGTTGGACTTGGTTATAGCACAACCAAATAATTTTTCAGCACTTTCTTTAGTTTAGAAACTTTTGGATGTTTTTAGTATTGTGTAACAGCCATTGAGCAGTTTTTTCTACAGGATTTGAACATTGCTTTTGCTAAGATCATAATCAATTTTCCAGAATTTTCAATTATCTAAATTTTTATACTAATGCAGATCCCAAATACTTACTACTTTGTAAATCTCCATGCTATTTTGGTTTATATATATTGGGCCCCAAATTGTCTTTTTACTGTGTGCCTCATTTTAAATGCTTGGTGATTAAAATTATCAGATTAATCAGATACTTTCTTGCAGAATACAACATTATGTCTTAGGTAGAGAAAATACTAAAGAATTCAATGGAAATACTGTTTTAAAAATATAAATTGGGTTAAAATATAAAGGGAATGTGATTTTATATTTCCTTCAAATATATAAGGGAAACTTTTTTGTAAGGATTGCACATCTGTAACATTTAATCAAAATTAACAAACAGAAAATGCAGCATGCACCAAGAAAATGTATACAAATTTTCAGAATGGAAAAATCTGTATTAAATTATGATGCTGTCTCAGTTTCTAAAATTTTTAAGATTTATTATGCATTCTGCCTTCTGATTAGCACTTAGGTACACTGAATCTCATGGTTCAGTTTTCTATGAATGATATAGATCTGGAATCTCAACAAGTTTCAGTTTAGGCAGAATAAAACATTCAGAATTTATATGAGAAAAACTTTAATTGTCAATTTGAAACAGAATTATGCCATGTATTCCAACGTATTAAAAGGAGCAG
>NW_007129422.1:0-538 GCF_000164805.1 Carlito syrichta
GGGTAGGTGTACAATGACGTTTCATTCAGGCACCCTGTAGATAAGAAGTGTTTTCCCATGTTAACAGTCTAATACCATTATTATTATAATGTGAAAAGACACAATTAATTTGAGGGATAAATTAAGATAATAATAAAAATGAAAAATTAATATCAAGCAGAACTTCTCCTGATTTTAAAAATGAAGAATTAACTTCCCAATATTACAGTTTTATGACTGAGTCATATCATTGTCAATTTTATATCAAAATTTAGAAACATGAAGAATAATTCAGTAGAAAATGCACATATAAATGTATGAACTTAAGCTAGCTTTAAAAGGGCTGACTTAAATGAGCATGTGCTAAATTGTGTTTAGTTTAAGGCTAGAGAAAGACATGTTTTCCAGGGAAATTAGTTTATTGTGGCATTTTAAATCAAGGTGAGCCACACTAAAATAATCTTACTACATAAAAAAGAAAATTCAGTGAGTCTTTGGTACAAATTGGAGCTTCATACTTTAAAATGTATGAACTTTATCCAGACTTAAGAAAGTTTAA
>NW_007129423.1:0-728 GCF_000164805.1 Carlito syrichta
CACATCCTCTCCCATTAGCGTTGGTGCTAAGGGGAGCCTAGGTCAGCCAGGGTCCTGGGTGGCTGCCCTGGGGACACACGATGCCAGATGCCTCCAACACCATAGGGTCCCTGTGATCAAGGTAGTCTCTCAACCCCAGATGATGCTCCCCAGATGATGCTCCCGGGCATTATGAAATGCCAAGCGCCCCAGATTCTGCTCTGCCAGGTTACCACAGGGTGTGGCTAAGGTCCAAGGGCATACAACCTCTACTCCACAATTCTGGATTCCAATCCACCCTGCTCTAACACCCCACTCTCAGCCCAGATGATTGTTTCCGACCATCTTTTGCCAGATACCCACTTGTCCCAGCCATCGGGGAGACCGCACCAGCACCGAGGTCTTGAGATATTCCGCCTTTCTGGCTCACAATTCTCCCCCTCCTTTACGTGGGGAATCAAGAGTGATGAAAAGAGCAGCGGTGGGGAAGCCTCGATCACCTGTCCATGGCATCAGAGCACACTTTCAGATCCTGTGGGAGAAGTGGACACGACAGCTCCGGAAGGTAGACACCCTCCCACTTCTCTGCTGGCAGCTGACACACCTACCCCACAACCACCCACACACCAAAAGAAAACACACACACACACACACACACACACACACACACAAAGATCAAGATACACAAACGGAGATAGTCTGAGAATATGCAAAAGAGGGACACAGAAAAAGTGAGAGAAAGTGACAGA
>NW_007129424.1:0-897 GCF_000164805.1 Carlito syrichta
CTCTCTTTTTCTTCACTCTCCTATCTCTTTCTTTGATAGTGACAATCTAGAATGGTGCAAACTCATGGTACTTCTCACTTATCTCTCTCTCTCATCCTCTCTCTCTCTCTCTCTCTCTCTCTCTCTCACACACACACACACACACACACACACACACACACACACACGGAGTACCAAAAAATGCATACACAATTTAAGTATGACATTCACTCAAAATATGGCTTTAATCAAATGAATGCTAGCGTCACCATGCAACAGGTAGGAGAAGCTAAGACAATGGCAGAACTATGGCTGAGTGAACATCATACTACACATTGCTAATTTAATTTAACTTCAAAAAGTAATATACAGATGACATCTCTTAAAAAGTTTATACAGGCCAGGCTTGGTGGCTCAGCCTGTAATCCCGTGCCTTTGGGAGGCTGAGGTGAGTGGATTGCTTGAGCCCGCGGGTTTGAGACCTGCCTGGGCAGCGAGACCTCATCTCTACAATAAATATAAAAATCAGCCGGGCGTGGTAGCGCATGCCTGTAATTCTGGCTACTTGGAAGGCTGAGGCAGAAGGATCGCTGGAGCCCAGCAGGTCGAGGCTGCGGTGACCGGGAGTGGCCACTGCGCTCCAGTCTGGGCGACAGAGTGAGACTCCAACTCAAAAAAAAAAGTTTATATATTTTTGGCCCCTCCTGTATATAATATATATGTCAAGTTATCTCTTAGCTTCTATCTGGCCTTCACCACAAGGCTCACCTTAACATATCCAAATTAGTAAAAATGCCCAACCAAATCAAATGGCCTTTTGGGTAACAAGGTGCTCCCTAGTTAGTAGCTATGGTTGTAAATGTCATTCCTCCATTCATTACAAGTGCTTAAACTCATGAAGGTCAGTTTTCAGTTTCA
>NW_007129425.1:0-961 GCF_000164805.1 Carlito syrichta
TGTTTTTCAGATGGCATAGCTTGCTATGTTCTCTATGCTAGATAATTCTATTGTTATAGAACTAGAAATGAAATACTAAATGGAATTGTATGATATTGTTCTAAATGTCAAAAAGTGTTCTCTACTGAAATAGTTCAATAGATTAGAATCCTGAAATACGAAAAAAAATTAGTTATTGCATAACTAATAAGCGCCAGTTAGTAGAGGAAGATGAAAATACCCAAATAACTAGATTTCATTTTTATATTGCTAGTGAGCTTGCTAGATGAAGAAAGCAGGTCAACTCCAGGGAGATTACAAAGCAAGCTGTGCTCCTCGTTTTTGGTCTTCCAATCTTCCCTCTTCACATCCATTCCCTGCCCCCATTGACGCCCTGCATCAGTGTCTTCCAGATGTCCATTTTCCTTGTTAGTGTCCTCTTGCTTCTATGACCTTCATATATTATCCCTCTCAAGTCCAGACTAAGGCAGTTTTCTGGTTCAAAATTATCCTTCTTCTTACTCTCTACTTTAGAAAGAAAAACAATATTTTTCAAAGTATAATTTCTACTCACTGTATTATAATCATTAGGAAACTTTCTAAAAATACTACCTACCTACCAGTCTGAATGAATCAGACTGTATGTGTATATATATATATATATATATATATATATATATATATACACACACATATATATATGTGTGTGTGTATATGTGTGTGTGTATATATATACATATATATATATGAAACCCAAGAATCTACATTTTAACATGATTCCAACATGATTCTTATTCACACTGAAGTATAAAAACTATTGCTTGTACAAATACTATCAAAACTTCATTTTCCTCAGAACAAATGATCACATCGAATTTTTAGTAAAAAGTAGCTAACTAAATTATCTCACACTAGATTATCACCCACCCTACAATGGGCCTACTAGTAGCATACTACTTATGCACTCGAGGAAAGTGTACTA
>NW_007129426.1:0-737 GCF_000164805.1 Carlito syrichta
CCATCACTTTCTCCAAACCCAATTAATATAAAATTATCTAGACCCAAAAGCCTTTTGAAATGAGTTTCTATTTTATTCTCATACCTTGCACTTTTCTAAATCCCTCCCAAGAACTGTGCAGCATTTATTGGCAATATGTAAATAGCATTGTGAAATTCATTTTCTGCTTAAATGATTTTCAATCCAAGATGTCACATTAAAATTTTTTTTAAAATCCTTTAAACTTCGCTAATGAAAATTAACAAAATTCTAAGACAATCTGCCTTTAATTGTGATTTTATCCTATAATTCAATAATTTAATTTAGGCACTTGATATTCCAGGATATAATAATTTATTATGCTGCATTTACTCATTTATTTGCTCAATCACACCTTCATTCAATCATTATTTAATGACTGTCTCCCTTCAGTGCTGTGTCCCCTGATGGCAGAAAAGGGAACAAGACAAAGGCTCCTGATCTCAAGAGACTACAGTTTTGCAGGAATGTCTTAGCATGTGGGATGAGTTGTCATGTCAACTTTCACCTTCCAAAAAAATCTCTAAACCCATTCATTTCTATCAAATTCCATCAACTCAGTCCAGCCCAAGCTACCATTATCTTTACAGACCATAGGGGCGATAGATAGATAGATAGATAGATAGATAGATAGATAGATAGATAGATAGATAGATAGATAGATAGATAGATAGATAGAGAAGATAGATAGATAGATAGATAGAAAGATAGAGAAAACA
>NW_007129427.1:0-743 GCF_000164805.1 Carlito syrichta
GTGCTCAGAGAAGATTTGTATTAATATCCTGAGGCAGGAATGAGCCTGATGAATTTCAGGAATGGAATTAAGCCCAATGTGACTGAAGCTAGTAGGAAAAAAGTCTCTAAATAGTAGGATTTTAATTTTAAAAATAAAGAGAAGGTTTTAAAGATTTTAAACTGAAAAGTCACATGGTCGATTTGAATTTTTACAGATTCTTTTGGTTGTATTGTGGAGAATGGATTGGAAGGGGGCCAAACTGAGTTGAGGAGTTAATAGAAAGCCCCTGTTTTCTCTATCTATCTATCTCTCTATCTATCTATCTATCTATCTATTTATCTATCTTTCTATCTATCTATCGCCCCTATGGTCTGTAAAGATAATGGTAGCTTGGGCTGGATTGAGTTGATGGAATTTGATAGAAATGAATGGGTTTAGAGATTTTTTTGGAAGGTGAAAGTTGACATGACAACTCATCCCACATGCTAAGACATTCCTGCAAAACTGTAGTCTCTTGAGATCAGGAGCCTTTGTCTCGTTCCCTTTTCTGCCATCAGGGGACACAGCACTGAAGGCAGACAGTCATTATATAATGACTGAATGAAGGTGTGATTGAGCAAATAAATGAGTAAATGCAGCATAATAAATTATTATATCCTGAATATCAAGTGCCTAAATTAAATTATTGAATTATAGGATAAAATCACAATTAAAGGCAGATTGTCTTAGATTTTGTTAATTTTCATTAGCGAAGTTTAAAG
>NW_007129428.1:0-808 GCF_000164805.1 Carlito syrichta
TCCCAAAGAATACAAAAGATTATCAGAGATTACTATGTAACCTGTATAGAAATTAATTTGAAAACCTAAACAAAATAGAAGACTTTCTAATATCACACAACCACCCAAGGTTGAAACAAGAAGAAATAGAGAACCTAGACCAATAATAATCAGATAAATTGACTTCATTCATAAGAAAACTACCTACCAAAACCCTTGGATTAGACAGTCTTCCAGCAGAATTCTACAAAACATGCAAGGAGGAACTGATACCAATCCTATTGAAAGTATTCCAAGCAATTGAGAAAGACAGAACTCACCTTAAATAATTTGATAATGCTAACATCACAGTAATACCCAAATCAGGCAAAGATCCAACAAAGAAGAACTACAGTCATATCCCCAATGAACATAGATGCAAAAATTCCCAGCAAGATTCTAGCAAATCAGACCCAGCAACGCATCTCAAAAATTATCCATAATGAACAAGTAGGCTTTATCCCCAAGATACAGGGCTGTTTTAACATCCATAAGACCATAAATATAATTAAATACATTCACAGAGGAAAAGCATGATTATATCATTAGGTGCAGGAAAGGCTGTTGACAACATTCAGCATTCATTCTTGATAAGAACCCTTGAATACCTAGGCATAGAAGGAACATACCTCAGAGTAGTAAAAGCCATCTACAATAAACTCACAGCCAACATATTACTAAATGGAAAGAAGTCAGAAGCATTTCCCCTGAAAACCAGATGACAAGTTTGCTCACTCTAAGCCCTCTGGTCAACATATTGTGGAAGCCCTAGCTAGAACAGTCAGACAAA
>NW_007129430.1:0-1019 GCF_000164805.1 Carlito syrichta
GTCTCGGGGTCTTGCTGAGAATGAAGCAGAAATTCAGTAATGGGAGTCCACATATACAGAACACTACACGACCTGTTGTTCGGAAAGAAATAAGGAATCTTGGTTACACGAGTCCTCCATCCAAAAAACCTACAGAGCGTCTTGGTAAGACATAACCACCCATCAGGTTTAGGGAGTAGGGAATTGGGATAATGGGAGTCCTCATATACAGGAAACTGCACTGTGTATTGCTTTGGAAGTATAAGGATTCTGATTTACACTTGTACTCAATCCCCCAAAATATCTTCAGGGTGTCTAGCTAAGGGCTAAACACGAATTTGGGTTTTTGAAGCATAATCTAGGGAATGAAATCCTCACATACAGGCAACTGCACGGACTTTTCCTAAGAAACCATAAGGAATCTGGGTGATATTTTTTCTCAATCCCCAAAAAACTACACGGCATCTTACTAAGGTCTAAACAAGCAACAGGGTTTCGACGCATGTATCTGGGAAAGAAAGTACTCATTTACAGGCAACTGCACGGCTGTTGCTAAAAATAAGGAATCTGGGTTATACAATTCCTTAGTCCTGAAAATCTACAAGGCATCTTGCTGATGGCTAAAAAGAATCAGAGATTCGAGGCATGAATGTGGGTAATAGAGGTCCTCATATACAGGAAACTACATGGCCTCTTGCTAAGGAAAAAGAGGAAATCTGTTTTACACGGTTCCTCTATCAAAAAATCTACATGGCGTAAACAAGAATCAGGGTTTTGAAACAGGAATCTAGGGAAAGAGAGTTCTCACATACAGGACACTACACAGGCTCCAACTAAGGATGAATAAATAATACTTTTAGTATGAATCCTCAATTCAAAAATTCTCAGGGTGTCTGCTATGGGATATACCAGAAACAGGCCTTCGAGCTCCCCAAATGTTTCAGACAATTTAGCATGCGGATATTACAAATCAGTCATTTCAGACTCCAGCAACAATCTGGTCCTCTTAAAAGTTGTAACGGGTATCGGGCACTCCAAGT
>NW_007129431.1:0-998 GCF_000164805.1 Carlito syrichta
CGGGGTAACCCCGAATCAGGTTTTTGAAGTAGGAATCTGGGTAATGGGATTCCTCACAAACAGGAGACTTCACTGCTTATTGCTAAGTAAGAATAAAGAATCTGCGTTACTCGTGTCCTCAATCCCAAAATACTTCATTTATAGGCTAAAAACGGATCAGGGTGTTTTAAGCATGAATCCGCGGAAATGGAATCTTTTTATACAGGCAACTCCATGATCTTTTGCTGAGAAAGAATAAGGAATCTCGGTTACACGAGTCCTCAATCCAAAAAATCTACAGGGCATCTTGGAAGGGGCTAAAAAAATCAGAATATCGAAACAGGATCTATGTAAAGAGAGTCCTAATATATAGGAAAATGCACGGCACCTTGCCAAAGAAGAAAGAGAATTGGGTAATAGTAGTCCTCAGTCTTAAAAGCAACAGGCCATCGACTGGGGGCTAAACAAGAACCAAGGTTTAGGAGCTTCAACATAGGTAATAGCAGTCCTCATATACAGAATCTACACGATCACTTACTAAGGAGAAAGAAGAAACCTGTATTACACGGTTGTCCATCATAATATCTACATGACATGTTGCTAAGGGCTAAACAAGAATCAGGGGTTTCAAACAGCGTTCTTGGGAAAGGGAGTCCTCATTTACAGGATATTACATGGCCCCTCGCTTAGGGAGAATAAAGAATCTGTGATACACTAGTCCTCAATTCGAAAAATTCTCAGGGTGTCTTGTTACGGGATAAGCAAGAATCAAGGCTTCGAGCTTGTCTCATGTTTTGGAGATATTTGGCTTGTGGGCATTATGAATCAGTCTTTTCCGGACTCCAGCAACATTCTGGTCCTTTTGAGAGTTGTAAACGGGAATCTGTTAGTACCAGTCCCATAGGTTCCTCGGGAAAACTAAGGCCAGATTCCCCGAACAAAAGTATCTTCTTGCTGTAATTGAATGTAACTTTGGTCTTAAGATGAACTTGGTAATACTTAAATTTCCATTTGTACTT
>NW_007129432.1:0-743 GCF_000164805.1 Carlito syrichta
TCTTCTCTTCATATCCAAACAACTGGAATTCTCAGTCACCAGGAACTGTCTCGGCATCCTGCAGAGTGAAGTGGGAAGCTGGGTAATGGGAGTCGTCATATACAGGAAACTACACGTCACATTGCAAAGGAATTATAAGGAATCTAGGTTACATTAGTCCTCAATCCCAAAATCTACAGGATGTCTTTCTAAGAGGTAACCACGTATCAGGTTTTTGAAGTAGGATTCTGGGTAATGGGAGTCCTCACCTACAAGAAACTTCACTAGCTATTGTTAATTTAGAATAAGGATTCTGCGTTACTCATGTCCTCAATCCCAAAAAAACTTCAGGTCGTCTTGCTATGGGCTAAACACGAATCAGGGTGTTTTCGAGAATGAATCTGGGAAATGGAGTCCTTATATACAGGCAACTACATGACCTTTTGCTAAGAAAGAATAAGGATTCTGGGTTACACGAGTACACCATCCCAAAAATCTACAGGGTATCGTGGAAAGGGCTAAAAAAGAAGCAGAGTTTCGAAGCAGGATCTATGTAATTAGAGTCCTAATATACAGGAAAATACACGGCCCCTTGCCAAGGAAGAAAAAGAATCGGGGTTAGAGCAGTCCTCAGTCCTAAAAATCAACAGGCCATCTGTTGTAGGCTAAACATAATCAGGATTTGGAAGCAGCAAAATAGGTAATATCCGTCCTCATGTAGAGAATCTACACGATCTCTTGCTAAGGAAGAATTAGAACCCTGT
>NW_007129433.1:0-866 GCF_000164805.1 Carlito syrichta
GAGTCCTCATATACAGGACACTACACGACCCCTCGCTAAGGAAGAATAGGGAATCTGTGATACACTAGTCCCCAACCCGAAAAATTCTCATGGTGTCTTGCTACGGGATAAACAAGAATCAGGGCTTCGAGCTCATCTCATGTTTCGGTGATATTTGGCTTGTGAGTACTATGAATCAGTCATTTCAGGACTCCAGCAACATTCTGTTCCTCTTGAGATGTGTTAACGTGTATGTGGTAGTAAAAATCGCTTAGGTTCCTCAGGACAACTAAGGCCAGATTCCTGGAACAAAAGTATCTTCTTGCCATATTTGGATGTTACTCTGGTCTTAAGATGAACTTGGTAATCCTTAAATTTCCGTTTGTACTTCATTTGGAGAGGGGCTGAGGGTTTTGAATATGCCAAATATTTAGTACGAATTATTAAAATGTAACCAGGATCATGGCTTCCACATCCCTAGGAAACAACTTGGCATCTACATTTTTGTATACAGAGTTTTGGAATCCACATAGACAGGGAAAATCAGGGCATCTTGCTGAGAACTGAAAGGGAATCCGGTTCTTGGAGTTCCCAATTGGCTAAATCTACAAGGTTTCTTGATAAGGTTTAATCAGCACTCTGGGCTTCTATGTCGCCATATTTTTAGTGTGTCTTTTGAAAAGAGAACCAGGAATCTTGTGCTCCATTTCCACAAGAACTTTATGGGAGTCTTACTCTTGATATCCAAGGAACTGGAATTCTAGGACACCAGGAAATGTGTCAGTGTCTTACTGAGAATGAAGCAGGAATTTCAGTAATGGGAGTCCTCATATACAGAACACTACACGACCTGTTGCTACGGAAGAGATAAGGAATCTTGTTTACAC
>NW_007129434.1:0-801 GCF_000164805.1 Carlito syrichta
CACTAAATCTGTCTTACAGATCCACAGGAACTTTCTGGTCCTCTTGTTGGTTGTAATCAAGGATCTGGCCCTATAAATCCTTTTGTGTCCTAGGAACATCTATGACCATAGTCATGTTCCCCAGAATCAAAAGTCATATTGTTAAAAAAATCCCTCGATTCAGGTGACCTCAAACTACAAAAAATTCTTGTGGGCGGGCAGGTCGGATTTGGGATGTTAGGTTTTGAAGATTCCACACTTTGGGGAGTTCTTGTGAAGGGGAACCAATAATCTTGTATTCCAGTTCCCAAAGAACATTATGGGAGTCTTTGTCTTGATATCCAAAGAACTGGAATTCTCGGTCACCAGGAACTGTCTCGGCATCCTGCAGAGTGAAGCGGGAAGCTGGGTAATGGGAGTCGTCATATACAGGAAACTACACGTCATATTGCGAAGGAATTATAAGGAATCTTGGTTACATGAGTCCTCAATCCCAAAAACTACAGGTCGTCTTCTTAAGAGGTAACAACAAATCATGTTTTTGAAGTAGGAATCTGGGTAATGGGAGTCCTCACATACAGGAAACTTCACTGCCTATTGCTAAGTAAGAATAAGGAATCTGCGTTACTCGTGTCCTGAATTCCCAAAAAAATTCAGGTCGTCTCTCTATGGGATAAACACGAATCAGTGTGTTTTCGAGCATGAATCTGGGAAATTGAGTCCTTATATACAGGCAACAACATGACCTTTTGCTAAGAAAGAATAAGGAATGTGGGTTACAAGAGTCCTTAATTCCAAAAATCTACAGGGCATCTTGGATAG
>NW_007129435.1:0-758 GCF_000164805.1 Carlito syrichta
GCCGAGGGTTTTGCAGTTGCCAAATATTTACTACGAATTATTAAAATGTAATCAGGAATCATGGATTCAACATCCCTAGGAAACATCTGGGCATCTGCATTTTGTATACAGTGTTTTGGAATCCACAAAGACAGGGAAAATCAGGGCATCTAGTTGAGAACGGAAAGGGAATCTCGGTCTTGGAGTTCTCAATTGCCTAAATCTACAAGTTCTCTTGATAAAATTTAGTCAGCAATCTGGGCTTCTATGTCGCCATATCTCTGGGTGTCTTTTGAAAAGAGAACCAGGAATCTTGTGCTCCATTTCCACAAGAACTTTATGGTAGTCTTTCTCTTGATATCCAAGAAACTGGAATTCTAGATCACAAGGAAATGTCTCGGCATCTTGCTGAGAATGAAGCAGGAATTTCAGTAATGAAAGTCCTCATATACAAAACACTACACAAGCTTTTGCTACAAAAGAATAAGGAATCATGTTTACACGAGTCCTCCATCCGAAAAACCAACAGAGCGTTTTGCTAAGAGATAACCCAGAATCAGATTTTGGGAATAGGAATCTGGATAATGGGAGTCCTCATATACAGCAAACTGCACTGTCTATTGCTAAGGAAGAATAAGGAATCTGGTTTACATGTGACCTCAATCCCCCAAAAAATTCAGGGTGTTTTTCTAAGGGCTAAACCCGAATTTGGGTTTTTGAAGCATAATCTACGGAAATGAAATCCTCATATACAGGCAACTGCACGGACTTCCCTAAGA
>NW_007129436.1:0-3380 GCF_000164805.1 Carlito syrichta
TTCGTTACATGAGTCCTCAATCCCAAAAACTACAGGTCGTCTTCTTAAGAGGTAACAACAAATCATGTTTTTGAAGTAGGAATCTGGGTAATGGGAGTCCTCACATACAGGAAACTTCACTGCCTATTGCTAAGTAAGAATAAGGAATCTGCGTTACTCGTGTCCTGAATTCCCAAAAAAATTCAGGTCGTCTCTCTATGGGATAAACACGAATCAGTGTGTTTTCGAGCATGAATCTGGGAAATTGAGTCCTTATATACAGGCAACAACATGACCTTTTGCTAAGAAAGATAAGGAATGTGGATTACAAGAGTCCTCAATTCCAAAAATCTACAGGGCATCTTGGAATAGGCTAAAAAAGAAGCAGAATTTCAAAACAGGACCTATGTATCCCTAAGAGTCCTAATATACAGGAAAATACAAGGCCCCTTGCTAGGGAAGAAAACTATCGGGGTTATAGCAGTCCTCAGGACTACAAATCAACAGGCCATCTGATGTGTGCTAAACATAATCAGGGTTTAGAAGCGGCAACATAGATAATAGCAGTCCTAATATAGAGAATCTACACGATCTCTTGATAAGGAGGAATAAGAAACCTATATTACACTGTTCCTCCATCACAATATCTACGTGACATCTTCTTGAAGGCTAAACAAGAATCAGAGTTTCCAAACAGGATTCTGGGGAAAGGGAGTCCTCATATACAGGATACTACACGGACCCTCGCTTAGGAAGAATAAGGAATCTCTGATACACTAGTCCCCAATCCGAAAAATTATCTTGGTGTCTTGCTGCTGGATAAACAAGAATCAGGGCTTCGAGCTCGTCTCATGTTGCAGAGATATTTGGCTTGTGGGAATTATGAATAAGTCATTTCAGGAATCCAACAACATTATGGTCCTCTTGAGAGTTTTAAACGGGTATTTGGTAGTACAAGTCCCTTAGGTTCCTCGGGACAACTAAGGCCAGAATCCCGGAACAAAGGTATTTTTTTGCCGTATTTGGATGTAACTCTGGTCTTAAGATGAAATTGCTAATCCTAAAATTTCCGTTTATTCTATTATTTGAAGAAGGGCCGAGGGTTTTGCAGTTGCCAAATATTTACTACGAATTATTAAAATGTAACCAGGAATCATGGATTCAACATCCCTAGGAAACATCTGGGCATCTGCATTTTGTATACAGTGTTTTGGAATCCACAAAGACAGGGAAAATCAGGGCATCTAGTTGAGAACGGAAAGGGAATCTCGGTCTTGGAGTTCTCAATTGCCTAAATCTACAAGTTCTCTTGATAAAGTTTAGTCAGCAATCTGGGCTTCTATGTCGCCATATCTCTGGGTGTCTTTTGAAAAGAGAACCAGGAATCTTGTGCTCCATTTCCACAAGAACTTTATGGTAGTCTTTCTCTTGATATCCAAGAAACTGGAATTCTAGATCACAAGGAAATGTCTCGGCATCTTGCTGAGAATGAAGCAGGAATTTCAGTAATGAAAGTCCTCATATACAAAACACTACACAAGCTTTTGCTACAAAAGAATAAGGAATCATGTTTACACGAGTCCTCCATCCGAAAAACCAACAGAGCGTTTTGCTAAGAGATAACCCAGAATCAGATTTTGGGAATAGGAATCTGGATAATGGGAGTCCTCATATACAGCAAACTGCACTGTCTATTGCTAAGGAAGAATAAGGAATCTGGTTTACATGTGACCTCAATCCCCCAAAAAATTCAGGGTGTTTTTCTAAGGGCTAAACACGAATTTGGGTTTTTGAAGCATAATCTACGGAAATGAAATCCTCATATACAGGCAACTGCACGGACTTTCCCTAAGAAAGTATCAGGAATCTGGGTGAACATGTGTTCTCAATCCCCAATAAACTACACGGCGTCTTCCAAAGGGCTAAGCAAGCGTCCAGTTTTCAACGCATGTATCTGGGAAAGGGAGTACTCATATACAAGCAACTGCATGGCAGCGGTTATAAATAAGAAATCTGGGTTATACGTGTACTTAATCCTGACAATCTGCAGGGCATCTTGCTGAAGGCTAAAAAAGAATCAAGGATTCGAGGCATGAATGTGGGTAATAGCAGTCCTCATATGCAGGAAACAACATGGCCTCTTGCTAAGAAAAAAGAAGACATCTGTTTTACACTGTTACTCTATAAAAAATTCTACATGGCATCTTACTAAGGGCTAAACAAGAATCAGCGTTTCGAAACAGGAGTCTAGGGAAAGAGAGTCTTCACATACAGGACACTACATGGCCTCCAACTAAGCCGAATAAAGACTCTGTTGTACGAGTCCTTAATTCAAAAAAATCCCGGGGTGTCTGCTGTGGGACAAACAAGAAACAGGGCTTCGAGCTCCCCATATGTTTCAGAGTAATTTAGCAAGGGGATATTATGAATCGGTCATTTCAGGACTCTAACAACATTCTGATTCTTTTGAAAGTTGTAAACGGGTATCGGGCACTCCAAGTCCGTTAGGTTCCTTGGAACAACTATGGCCAGATTCCATAACAAAAAGAATATTCTTGCCATATTTGGATGTAACTGTGGTCTTAATGTGTACACTGTAATCCTTCCTCTTCTGTGTCTCTTGTTTTTCAGAGGGGAAAAGGGCTTTGCAGTTGCCAAATGTTTAGTACGTATTTTTAGATTTAACGTCAAATCATTGATTCCACGTCCCCAGGAAACTTCTGGGCATCTGTCTTTTTGTATATAGAGTTTGGAATCCACATCGACAGGGAAAATCAGGGCATCTTGGTGAGAACGAAAAGAATATCCGGTTCTAGGTGTTCTCATTATCCGGAATCTCCAGGGCCTTTGATAAGGTTTAATCAGCAATTTGGGCTTCTGGGTCCCTATATTTTCAGAGCTACTTTCTCCGTGGATACGCTAAATCTGTCATTACAGATCCTCAGAAACTTTCTGGTCCTCTTGTTAGTTGTAATCAAACATCTAGTCCTACAAATCCTTTTGTGTCCTAGGAACATCTACGGCCATAATCATGTTCCTCTGAATCAAAAGGCATATTGATACAAAATCCCTCGATCAGGTGACCTCAAACTACAGAAAATTCTTGTGGTTGGGCAGGTCAGAATTGGGATGTTGGGTTTTGAAGATTCCACATTTTGGGGAGGTCTGTTGAAGGGGAACCAGGAATCTTGGGTTCCAGTTCCCAAAGAACATTATGGGAGTCTTTCTCTTGATATCCAAACAACTGGATTCTCGGTCTCTAGGAACACTCTCGGCATCCAGCAGAGTGAAGCAGGAAGCTGGTTAATTGGAGTAGTCATATACAAGAAACTACACGTCATATTGCTAAGGAAGTATGAGGAACCTTGGTTACATGAGTCCTCAATCCCAAAAACTCAGGC
>NW_007129436.1:4077-5265 GCF_000164805.1 Carlito syrichta
GCCGAATCTATGTAATGAGAATCCTACTATACAGGAAAATAAATGGCCCCTTGCCAAGGAAGAAAAAACTTCGGGGTTATTGCAGTCCTCAGGCATAAAAATCAACTGGCCATTTGCTGTGGGCTAAGCAAGAATCAGAGTTTAGAAGCTGCAACATAGGTAATAGCAGTCCTCATATACAGAATCTACACGATCTCTTGCTAAGGAGAAATAAGAAACCTGTTTTACACGGTTCCTCTGTCAAAATATCTACATGACATCTTGGTAAAGGCTAAACAAGAATCAGGCTTTCCAAACAGATTTCTGGGGAAAGGGAGTCCCCATATAGAAGACATTACATGGCCCCTTGAATTACTAGTCCCCAATCCGAAAAATTCTCACGGTTTTTTGCTACGGGATAAACAAGGATCAGGTCTTAGAGCTCGTTTCAAGTTTCAGAGATATTTGGCTTGTGGGTATTATGAATCAGTCTTTTCAGGACACCAGCAACATTCTGGTCCTCTTGAGAGTTGTAATCGTCTATCTGGTAGTACAAATCCCTTAGGTTCCTCAGGACAACTAAAGCAAGATTCCCGGAAAAACAGTTCCTTTTTGCCGTATTTCGATGTAACTCTGGTCTTAAGATGAACTTGGTAATCCTTAAATTTCCGTTTGTATTTTATTTGAAGTGGGGCTGAGGGTTTTGCAGTTGCCATATATTTAGTACGAACTATTAAAATGTAACCAGGAATCATGGATTCCACGTCCCTAGGAAACATCTGAGCATCTGCATTTTTGTATACAGAGTTTTGGAATCCACATAGACAGGTAAAATCAGGGCATCAAGCTGAGAACGGAAAGGGAATCTGGTTCTTGGTGTTCTCAATCGCCTTAATCTATAAAGTCTCTGGATAAGGTTTAATCAGCAATCGGGGCTTCTGTGTCACCACATTTTTAGGGTGTCTTTTGGAAAGGGAACCAGGAATCTTGTATTCCAATTCCACAAGAATTTTAAGGGAGTCTTTTTCTTGATATGCATGCAACAGGAATTGTATGTCACCAGGAAATGTCTCAGCGTCTTGATGAGAATGAAGCAGGAATTTCAGTAATGGGAGTCCTCATATACAGAACACTACACGACCTATTACTATAGAAGAATAAGGAATCTTGGTTACACGAGTCCTCCATCCCAACAACCTACAGAGCGTG
>NW_007129437.1:0-747 GCF_000164805.1 Carlito syrichta
CGAGGTCTGTTGAAGGGGAACCAGGAATCTTGGGTTCCAGTTCCCAAAGAACATTATGGGAGTCTTTCTCTTGATATCCAAACAACTGGATACTCGGTCTCTAGGAACACTCTCGGCATCCAGCAAAGTGAAGCAGGAAGCTGGTTAATCGGAGTCGTCATATACAAGAAACTACACGTCATATTGCTAAGGAAGTATGAGGAACCTTGGTTACATGAGTCCTCAATCCCAAAAACTTCAGGCCGTCTTTCTCAGAGGTAAACACGAATCAGGTTATTGAATTCGAAATCTGGGTAATGGAAGTCCTCACATACAGGAAACTTCACTCCCTATTGCTAAGTAAGAATATGGAAGCTGCGTTACTCATGTTATCTATCCAAAAATGGCTACAGGTCGTCTTGCTATGGGCTAAACACGAATCAAGTTGTTTTAAGCATGAATTTGGGGAAAAGGAGTCCTTATATACTGGCAACTACATGACCTTTTGCTAAGAAAGAATAAAGAATCTGGGTTACACGAGTCCTCAATCCCAAAAATGTACAGGGCATCTTGGAAAGGGCGATAAAAGAATCAGAGTTTTGAAGCAGAATCTATGTAATGAGAATCCTACTATACAGGAAAATAAATGGCCCCTTGCCAAGGAAGAAAAAACTTCGGGGTTATTGCAGTCCTCAGGCGTAAAAATCAACTGGCCATTTGCTGTGGGCTAAGCAAGATCAGAGTTTAGAAGCTGCAACATAGGTAATA
>NW_007129438.1:0-804 GCF_000164805.1 Carlito syrichta
CCCTATTGCTAAGTAAGAATATGGAAGCTGCGTTACTCATGTCATCTATCCAAAAATGGCTACAGGTCGTCTTGCTATGGGCTAAACACGAATCAAGGTGTTTTAAGCATGAATTTGGGGAAATGGAGTCCTTATATACTGGCAACTACATGACCTTTTCCTAAGAAAGAATAAGGAATCTGGGTTACACGAGTCCTCAATCCCAAAAATGTACAGGGCATCTTGGAAAGGGCGATAAAAGAATCAGAGTTTTGAAGCAGAATCTATGTAATGAGAATTCTATTATACAGGAAAATAAATGGCCCCTTGTCAAAGAAGGAAAAACTTCGGGGTTATTGCAGTCCTCAGGCCTAAAAATCAACAGGCCATTTGCTGTGGGCTAAGCAAGAATCAGAGTTTAGAAGCTGCAACATAGGTAATAGCAGTCCTCATATACAGAATCTACACGATCTCTTGCTAAGGAGAAATAAGAAACCTGTTTTACACGGTTCCTCCGTCAAAATATCTACATGACATCTTGCTAAAGGCTAAACAACAATCAGGCTTTCCAAACAAATTTCTGAGGAAAGGGAGTCCCCATATAGAAGACATTACATGGCCCCTTGAATTACTAGTCCCAATCCGAAAAATTCTCAGGGTTTTTTGCTACGGGATAAACAAGGATCAGGTCTTAGAGCTCATTTCATGTTTCAGAGATATTTGGCTTTTGGATATTATGAATCAGTCTTTTCAGGACACCAGCAACATTCTGGTCCTCTTGAGAGTTGTAATCGTCTATCTGGTTGTACAAGTCCCTTAGGTTCG
>NW_007129439.1:0-814 GCF_000164805.1 Carlito syrichta
TTCGAGCTACCCATACGTTTCGGGAGCAAATTTAGCATGCGGATATTACGAATTGGTCATTTCAGGACGCCAGCAACATTCTGGTCCTCTTGAAAGTTGTAAATGTGTATTGGGCACTCCAAGTCCGTTAGGATGCGCGGAAAAACTAAGGCCAGATTCCAGGACAAATAGAATCTTCTTTCCATATTTGGATGTAACTCTGGTCTTAAGGTGAACCCTGGAATCCTTCCCCTTCCGTGTTTCTTGTTATTTTGAGACGGGACAAGAGTTTTGCAGTTGCCAAATGTTTAGTACGTATTTTTAAATTTAACGTGGAATCATTGATTCCACATCCCTAGGAAACTTCTGGGCATCTGTCTTTTTGTATACAGAGCTTGGAATCCACATCGACAGGGAAAATCAGGGCATCTATTGAGAACGAAAAGAAATCCGGTTCTAGTGGTTCTCATTATCCGGAATCTCCAGGGCCTCTTCATGAGGTTTAATCAGCAATTTGGGCGTCTGGGTCCCTCCATTTTTCAGAGCTACTTGCTCAGTAGATACGCTAAATCGGTCAGTACAGAGCCACAGGAACTTTCTGGTCCTCTTGTTAGTTGTAATCAAGGTTCTGGCCTTACAAATCCTTTTGTGTCCTAGGAACATCTACAGCCATAATCATGTTCCCCAGAATCAAACGGCATATTGGTGCAAAATCCCTCTATTCGGGGGACCTCAAACTACAGAAAATGATTGTGGTCGGTCAGGTCAGAATTGGGATATTGGGCTGTGATGATTCCACATTTTGGGGAGGTCTGGTGATTGGGAACCAGGAATC
>NW_007129440.1:0-738 GCF_000164805.1 Carlito syrichta
TGATGTTGGGTTTTGAAGATTCCACATTTGGGGGAGTCTGTTGAAGGGGAACCCGGAATCTTTGGTTCCAGTTCCCAAAGAACATTATGGGAGTCTTTCTCTTGATATCCAAACAACTGGAATTCTCGGTCTCCAGGAACACTCTTGGCATCCAGCAGAGTGAAGCAGGAAGCTGGTTAATCGGAGTAGTCATATACAAGAAACTACACGGCATATTGCTAAGGAAGTATAAGGAATCTTGGTTACATGAGTCCTCAATCCCAAAAACTTCGGGCCGTCTTCCTCAGAGGTAACCATGAATCAGGTTTTGAATTGGAAATATGGGTAATGGAAGTCCTCACATACAGGAAACTTCACTCCCTATTGCTAAGTAAGAATATGGAAACTGCGTTACTCGTGTCCTCAATCCCAAAATAGCTTCAGGTCGTCTTGCTATGGGCTAAACACGAATCAGGGTGTTTTAAGCATGAATCTGGGGAAATGGAGTCCTTATATACATGCAACTACATGACCTTTTGCTAAGAAAGAATAAGGAATCTGGGTTACATGAGTTGTCAATCCCAAAAATGTACAGTGCATCTTGAAAAGGGCGATAAAAGAATCAGAGTTTCGAAGCAGAATCTATGTAATGACAATTCTATTATACAGGAAAATGAACAGTCCCTTGCCAAGGAAGAAAAAGCTTCGGGGTTATAGCAGTCCTCAGGCCTAAAAATCAACAGGCCATTTGCTGTGGGC
>NW_007129441.1:0-749 GCF_000164805.1 Carlito syrichta
GAGGGGCCGAGGGTTTTGCAGTTGCAAAATAATTAGTACGAACTATTAAAATGTAAGCAGGAATCATGGATTCCACATCCCTAGGAAACATCTGGGCATCTGCATTTTTGTGTACAGGGTTTTGGAATCCACATAGACAGGTAAAATCAGGGCATCTTGCTGAGAACGGAAAGGGAATCCGGTTCTTGAAGTTCTCAATCACCTTAATCTATAAGGTCTCTGGATAAGGTTTAATCAGCAATCTGGGCTTCTGTGTCGCCACATTTTTAGGATGTCTTTTGAAAAGGGAACCTGGAATCTTGCGTTCCAATTCCACAAGAAGTTTATGGGAGTCTTTCTCCTGATATGCATGCAACTGGAATTCTATGTCACCAGGAAATGTCTCAGCGTCTTGATGAGAATGAAGCAGGAATTTCAGTAATGGGAGTCCTCATATACAGAACACTACAAGACCTATTGCTATGGAAGAATAAGGAATCTTGGTTACACGAATCCTCCATCCCAAAAACCTACAGAGCATCTTGCTAAGAGATAACCACCAATCAGGTTTTGAGGGTAAAATCTGGATAATAGGAGTCCTCATATACAGGAAACTGCACTGTCTATTGCTAAGGAAGAATAAGTAATCTGGTTCACACGTGTCCACAAACCCAAAAAAACTTCATTGTGTCTTGCTAAGGGCTAAACACGTATTTGGGTTTTTGAAGCATAATCTAGGGAAATGAAATCCTCATATACAGGCAACTGCA
>NW_007129442.1:0-5655 GCF_000164805.1 Carlito syrichta
AAATAAGAGTCCTGTTTTGCACAGTTTCTCCATCAAAATATCTACATGACAGCATTCTAAGGGCAAAACAAGAATCAGGGTTCCCAAACAGGGTTCTGGGGAAAGGGAGTCCTCATATACAGGACATTACACAGCCCCTCACTAAGGAAGAATAAGGAATCTGTGGTAAACTAGCCCCCAATCCGAAAAATTCTCAGCGTGTCTTGCTACGGGATAAACAAGGATCAGGGCTTCGAACTCGTCTCATGTTTCGGCGATATTTGGCTTGTGGATATTATGAGTCAGTCTCTTGAGGACTCCAACAGCACTCTGGTCCTCTTGAGAGTTGTAAACGTGTATATGGTAGTGCAAATCCCATAGGTTCCTCGGGAAAACTAAGGCCAGATTCCCAGAACAAAAGTATCTTCTTGCCATATTTGGATATAACTCTGGTCTTAAGATGACCTTGGTAATCCTTAAATTTCCGTTTGTTCTTTTATTTGGAGAGGGACCGAGGCTTTTGCAGTTGCCAAATATTTAGTACGAATTATTAAAATGTAACCAGGAATCATGGATTCCACGTTCCTAGGAAACATCAGGGCATCTGCATTTTTGCATACAGTGTTTTGGAATCCACATAGACAGGGAATATCAGGGCATCTTGCTGAGAATGGAAAGGAAATCCGGTTCCTGGAGTTCTCAATAGCCTTAATCTACAAGGTCTTGTGATAAAGTTTAATCAGCAATCTGGGTTTTTCTGTCGCCACATTTTTAGTGTGTCTTTTGAAAAGGGAACCAGGAATCTTGTGTTACAATTCCACAAGAACGTTATGGGAGTCTTTCTCTTGATATGCAAGCAACTGGAATTCTATGTCACCAGGAAATGTCTCAGCATCTTGAGGAGAATGAAGCAGGAATTTCAGTAATGGGAGTCCTCATATACAGAACACTACAAGACCTATTCCTATGGAAGAATAAGGACTCTTGGTTACACGAGTCCTCCATTGCAAAAACCTACAGACCATCTTGCTAGGAGATAACCACCAATCAGCTTTGGGAGTAGGATTCTGGATAATAGGAGTACTCATATACAGGAAACTGCACTGTCTATTTCTAAGGAAGAATAAGGAATCTGGATCACATGTGTTCACAATCCCAAAGAAAACTTCATGGTGTCTTGCTAAGGGCTAAACACGTATTTGGATTTTCGAAGCATAATCTAGGGAAATGAAATCCTCAAATACAGGCAACTGCACGGACTTTTCCTATGAAAGAATAAAGAATCTGAGTGACATGTGCTTTCTATCCCCAAAAAACAACACGGCGTCTTCCTAAGGTCTAAACAAGCATCAGGGTTTCGACGCATGTATGTGGGAAAGGGAGTACTCATATACAGGCAACTGCACGGCTGTTGCTAAAAATAAGGAATCTGGGTTACACGAGTCCTCAGTCCTGACAATCTACAGGGCATCTTGCTGATGGCTAAAGAAGAATCAGTGATTCGAAACATGAATTGTGTAATAGCAGTCCTCATATACAGGAAACTACATGACCTCTTGCTTGGAAAAAAGAAGAAATCTGTTTTCACGGTTCCTCTATCAAACAAATCTACATGGAGTCTTATTATGGGCTAAACAAGAATCAGTTTTCGAAACAAGGATTCTTGGGAAAGAGAGTACTCACATACAGGACACTAAACAGCCTCCAACTAAGGACGAATAAAGAAACTTTGTTGTACGAGTCCACAATCCAAAAAATTCACACGGTGTATGCTATGGGACAAACAAGAAACAGGGCTTCGAGCTCCCCAAATGCTTCAGAGCAATTTAACATGCGGATATTTCGAATTGGTCATTTCAGGACTCCATCAACATTCTGGTCCTCTTGTAATTTTTAAACGTGTATCGGGCACTCCAAGTCCGTTAGGTACCTTGGAACAACTAAGGCCAAATTCCAGGACAAAAACAATCTTCTTGCCATATTTGGATGTAACTCTGGTCTTAAGGTGAACCCTGTATTCCTTCCCCTTCCGTGTCTCTTGTTATTTTGAGGGGGGACAAGGGTTTTGCAGTTGCCAAATGTTTAGTACGTATTTTTAAAGTTAACTTGGAATCATTAATTCCACGTCCCTAGGAAACGTCTGGGCATCTGTCTTTTTGTATACAGAGTTTGGAATACACATCGACAGGGAAAATCAGGGCATCTTGCTGAGAACAAAACCAATATCCGGTTCTAGGAGTTCTCATTATCTGGAGTCTCCAGGGACTCTTGATAATGTTTAATCAGCAATCTGGGCTTCTGGGTCCCTACATTTTTCAGAGTTACTTGCTCCGTGGATACGTTAAATCTGTCAGTCCCAATCCACAGGAACTTGCTGGTTCTCTTGTTAGTTGTAATGAAGGATCTGGCCCTACAAATCCTTTTGTGTCCTAGGAACATGTACGACCATAATCATGTCCCCCCGAATCAAAAGGCATATAGGTACAAACTCCCTCGATTCAGTTTACATCAAACTACAGAAAATTCTTGTGGTGTGGCAATTCGGAATTGGGATGTTGGGCTTTGAAGATTCCACATTTTGTGAAGGTCTGGTGAAGGGGAACCAGGCTTCTTGGTTTCCAGTTCCCAAAGAACATTATGGGAGTCTTTTTCTTGATATCCAAACAACTGGAATTCTCGTTCTCCAGGAACAGTCTCGACATCCTGCAGAGTGAAACGGGAAGCTGGGTAATGGAAGTCGACATATACAGGAAACTACACGTCATATTGCTAAGGAACTATAAGAATTCTTTTTTACATGTGTCCTCAATCCCCAAAACTACAGGCCGTCTTTCTCAGAGGTAACCGCGAATCAGGTTTTTGAATTCAAAATCTGGGTAATGAGAGTCCTCACATACAGGAAACTTCACTGCCTATTGCTAAGTAAGAATAAGGAATTTGCGTTACTGATGTCCTCAATCCCAAAAGAGTTTCAGGTCGTCTTTCTATGGGCTAAACAGGAATCATTGTGTTTTAAGCATGAATCTGGGGAAATGGAGTCCTAAAATACTGGCAGTTACATGACCTTTTGCTAAGAAAGAATAAGGAATCTGGGTAACACAAGTCCTCAATCCCAAAAATCTACAGGGCATCTTGGAAACAGCGTAAAAAGAATCAGAGTTTCGAAGCATAATCTAAGTAATGAGAATTCTAATGTACAGGAAAATAAACGGCCCCTTGCCAAGGAAGAAAAAGCATCAGGGTTATAGCAGTCCTCAGGCCTAAAAATCAACAAGACATTTGCTGTGGGCTAAGCAAGAATAAGGGTGTGGAAGCTGCAACATATGTAATAACAGTCCTCATATACAGAATCTACACTGTCTCTTGCTAAGGAGAAATAAGAAACCTGTTTTACACGGTTTTCTTCCATCAAATATCTACGTGACATCTTGCAAAGGGTTAAACAACAAGCAGGATTTCCAAACAGGGATCTGGGGAAAGGGAGTCCTCATATAGAGGACATTACACGGCCCCCGCTAAGGAAAAATAAGGAATCTGTGAAATACTAGTCCCCAATCCGAAAAATTCTCAGGATGTCTTGCTACGGGATAAAAAAGAATCAGGGCTTCGAGCTCGTCTCATGTTTCGGAGATATTTGGCTTGTGGGTATTATGAATCAGTCTTTTCAGGACTCCAGCAACATTCTGGTCCTCCTGATAGTTGTAAACGTGTATCTAGTAGTACAAGTCCCTTAGGTTCCTAGGATCAACTAAGGCCAGATTCCCGGAACAAAAGTATCTTCTTGCCGTGTTTGAATGTAACTCTGGTCTTAAGATGTACTTGGTAATCCTTAAATTTCCGTTTGTACTTTATTTGGAGTGGGGCCAAGCGTTTAGCAGTTGCCAAATATTTAGTACGAACTATTAAAATATAACCAGGAATTATGGATTCCACGTCTCTAGGAAACATCTGGGCATCTGCATTTTTGTATACAGAGTTTAGGTGTCCACATAGATAGGGAAAATCAGGGTATCTTGCTAAGAGCGTAAAGGGAATCCGGTTCTTGGAGTTCTCAATTGCCTTAATCTACAAAGTCTCTTGATAAGTTTTAATCAGCAATCTGGGCTTCTATGTCGCCACATTTTTACTGTGTCTTTTGAAAAGTAAACCAGGAATCATGGGTTCCAATTCCACAAGAACTTTATGGGAGTCTTTCTCTTGATATGCAAGAAACTGGAATTGTAGGTCACCAGGAAAGATCTCGGCGTCTTGATGAGAATGAAGCAGGAATTTCAGTAATGGGAGTCCTCATATACAGAACACTACACGCCCTATTGCTATGGAACAATAAGGAAACTTGGTTACACGAGTCTTCCAAACCAAAAACCTACAGAGCGTCTTGCTAAGACATAACCACCAATCATGGTTTGGGAGTAGAAATCTGGATAATAGGAGTCCTCATATACAGGAAACTGCACTGTCTATTGCTAAGGAAGAATAAGGAATCTGGTTCACTCGTGTTCACAATCCCAAAAAAAACTTCAGGGTGTCTTGCTAAGGGCAAAACACTTATTTGGGTTTTTGAAGCATAATCTAGGGAAATGAAATCCTCATATACAGGCAAGTGTACGGACTTTTCCTAAGAAAGAATAAGGAATCTGGGTGACATGTGTTCTCAATCCGGAAAAAAACACGGCGTCTTCCTAAGTTCTAAACAAGCATCAGGGTTTTGACGCATGAATGTGGGAAAGGGAGTACTCATATACAGGCAACTGCATGGCTGTTGGTAATAATAAGGAATCCGGGTTACACGAGTCTTCAGTCCTGACAATGAACAGGTCATCTTGCTGACGGCTAAGGAAGAATCAGGGATTCGAGGCATGTATGTGGGTAATAGCAGTCCTCATATACAGGAAACTACGTGGCCTCTTGCTAACAAAAAAGAAGAAATCTGTTTTACACAGTTCCTCTATCAAAAAATCTACATGGCGTCTTAGTAAGGGCTAAACAAGAATCAGGGTTTCAAAACAGGAATCTAGGGAAAGAGTATCTTCACATACAGACACTACATGGCTTCCAACTAAGGACGTATAAAGAATCTTTGTTGTGTGTGTTCTCAATCCAAAAAATTCCCAGGGTGTCTGCTATGTGACAAACAAGAAACAGAGCTTCGAGCTCCCAAAATGTTTCGCAGCAATTGAGCATGCAGATATTACGAATTGGTCATATCAGGACTCCAGGAACATTCTGGTCCTCTTAAAAATTTTAAAGGGGAATTGGGCACTCCAAGTCCGTTAGGTTCCTCGGAACAACTAAGGCCAGACAAAAAAAAATCTGCTTGGTATATTTGGATGTAACTCTGGCCTTAAGGTGAACCCTGTAATCCTTCCCCTTGTGTTTCTCTTTTTATTTTGAGAGGCGACAAGGGTTTTGCAGTTGCCAAATATTTAGTACATATTTTAAAGGTAACCAGGATTCATGGATTCCATGTCCCTAGGAAAATTCTGAGCATCTGTCTTTTTGTATACAGAGTTTGGAATACACATCGACAGGGAAAATCAGGGCATCTTGATGAGAACGTAAAGGAAATCCTATTCTAGGAATTCTCATTTTCCGGAATCTACAGGGTCTCTTGATAAGGTTTAATCAGCAATCTTGCTTCTAGGTATCCTATATTTTTCAGAGGTACTTGCTCCG
>NW_007129442.1:6169-9586 GCF_000164805.1 Carlito syrichta
CGAAACTACACGTCATATTGCTAAGGAAATATAAGGAATCTTGGTTACATGAGTCCTCAATCCCAAAAGCTACAGGCCGTCTTCCTAAGAGGTAAACACTAATCAGGTTTTTTAATTCGAAATCTGGGTAATGGGAGACCTCACATACAGTAAACTTCACTGCCTATTGTTCAGTAAGAATAAGGAATCTGCGTTACCCGTGTCCTCAAACCCAAAAAGACTTCAGGTCCACTTGCTATGTGCTAAACAGGAATCAGGGTTTTTTATGCATGTATCTGGGGGAAAGGAGTCCTTATATGCAGGTAACTACAAGTCCTTTTGCTAAGAAAGAATAAGGAATCTGGGTTACATGAGTCCTCAATCCCAAAAATCTACAGGGCATCTTAGAAAGAGCTAAAAAAGAATCAGCGTTTCGAAGCAAGATGTATGTAATGAGAGTCCTAATATACAGTAATATACACTGCCCCTTGCCAAGGAATAAAAGGAATTGGTGTTATAACAGTCCTCAATCCTAAAAATCAACAGGCCATCTGCTGTGGGCTAAACAAGAATCAGGGTTTAGAAGCTGGAACATACGTAATAGCAGTACTCACATTCAGAATCTACACGATCTCTCGCTAAGGAGAAATAATAAACCTGTGTTACACGGTTCCTCTGTCACAATATCTACATTACACCTTGCTAATGGCTAAACAAGAATCAGGGATTCCAAACAGGATTCTGGGAAAAGGGAGTCCTCATATACAGGACATTACACGGCCACTCGCTAAGGAAGAATAAGTAAACTGTGATACACTAGTCCACAATCTGAAAAATTCTAAGGGTGACTTGCTGCGGTATAAACAAGAATGGAGGTTTCGAGCTGTATCATGTTTCAAAGATATTTGGCTTGTGGGTATTATGAATCAGTCTTTTTGGGACTCCAGCAACATTCTGGTCCACTTGAGAGTTGTAATTGGGTATCCAGTAGTACAAGTCCCTTAAGTTCCTCGGGACAATTAAGTCCAGATTCTCGGAAAAAAAGGATCATCTTGCCGTATTTGGATGTAACATTGGTCTTAAGATGAACATGGTAATCCTTAAATTTCCGTTTGTACTTTACTTGGAGAGGGGCTGAGGGTTTTGCAGTTGCCCAATACTTAGTACGAATTATTAAAATGTAACCAGGGTTCATGGATTCCACGTCCCTAGGAAACATCTGGGCATCTGCATTTTGGTACCTAGAATTTTGGAATCCACATGGACAAGGAAAATCAGGGCATCTTGCTGAGAACGGAAAGGGAATCCGGTTCTTCGAGTTCTCAATCGCCTAAATCTACAAGGTCTCTTGATAAGGTTTAATCAGCATTCTTGGTTTCTATGTCGCCACATTTTTAGTGTGTCTTTTGAAAAGGGGACAGGGAATCTTGGGTGCCAATTCCTCAATAACTTTATGGGAGTCTGTCTCTTGATATCCAAGCAACTGGAATTCTAGGTCACCAGGAAATGTCTCGGCGTCTTCCTGAGAATGAAGCAGGAATTTCAATAATGGGATTCCTCATATATAGAGAACACTACACGACCTGTTGCAGAAGAATAAGGAATCTGGTTTACACGTGTCCTCAATCCCCAAAAAAACTTCAGTGTGTCTTGCTAAGGGCTAAACACGAATTTGGGTTTTGGAAGCATAATCTAGGGAAATGAAATCCTAATATACAGGCAACTGCACGGATTTTTCCCAAGAAAGAATAAGGAATCTGGGTGACATGCGTTCTCAATCCCCCCAAAAACTACACGGCATCTTCCTAAGGTCTAAACAAGCATCAGGGTTTTGACGCATGTCTCTGGGAAAGTGAGTACTCATATACAGGCAACTGCATGGCTATTGCTAAAAATAAGGAATCTGTGTTATACGAGTCCACAGTCCTGAAAATACACAGGGCATCCTGCTGACGGCTAAAGAAGAATGAGGGATTTGACGCATGAATGTGGGTAATAGCAGTCCTCATATACAGGAAACTACATGGCCTCTTGGTAATAAAAAAAGAAGAAATCTCTTTTACATGGTTCCTCCATCAAAAAATCTATATGGTGTCTTCCTAAGGTCTAAAAAAGAATCAGAGTTTCAAAACAGGAATCTAGGGAAAGAGAGTCCTCATATAGAAGACACTACATGACCTCTGACTAAGGCAGAATAAAGAATCATTTTTGTACGACACCTCAATCCAAAAAATTCCCAGGGTGTCTGCTGTGGGAAAAACCAGAAACAGGGCTTAGAGCTCCCCAAATGTTTGGGAGCAATTTAGCATGCGGATAATACGAATCGGGCATATCAGGACTCCAGCAACATTCTGGTCCTCTTCGAAATTTGTAAACAGGTATCGGGTACTCCATTCCATTAGGTTCCTCAGAACAACTATGGCCAGATTCCAGGACAAAAAGAATCTTCTTGCCATATTTGGATGTAACTCTGTCCTTTAGGTGAACCCTGCACTCCATCACCTTCCGTTTCTCTTTTTTTTTTTTTTGAGAGGGGACAAGGATTTTGCATTTACCAAATGTTTAGCACGTATTATTAAAGGTAACTTGGAATGATGGATTCCACGTCCGTAGGAAACTTATGGGCATCTGTCTTTTTGTATACATTGTTTAGAATCGACATCGACAGGGAAAATCAGGGCATCTTGCTGAGAACGAAGAGGAAATCCGGTTCTATGAGTTCTCATTCAGTGGGATCTACAGGGCCTCTTGATAAGGTTTAATCAGAAATCTGGGCTTCTGGGTCCCTGCATTTTTCAGAGCTACTTGCTCCAGGGATACACTAAATCTATCATTACAGATCAACAGAAACTTTCTGGTCCACTTGTTAGTCGTAATCAAGGATCTGGCCCTACAAATCCTTTTGAGTCCTAGGAAAATCTACGACCATAATCATGTTCACCAGAATCAAAAGGCATATTGGTACAAAATCCATCGATTCAGGTAACGTCAAACTACAGAAAATTCTTGTGGGCAGTCAGGTCGGAATTGGGATGTTGGATTTTGAATATTACACATTTTGGGGAGGTCTTGTGAAGGCGAAACAGGAATCTTGGATTTCAGTTCCCAAAGAACGTTATGGGAGTCTTTCTCTTGATATCCAAACAACTGGAATTCTCGGACACCAGGAACTGTCTTGGCATCTTGCAGAGAGAAGCCGGAAACTTGGTAATGGGAGTCGTCATATACAGGAAACTACACGTCATATTGCTAAGGACGTATAAGGTCTTGGTTACATAAGTCCTCAATCGCAAAAAGTACAGGCTGTCTTCCTAAGAGGTAACCACGTGTCAGGTTTTGAAGACGGAATCTGGGTAATTGGAGTCCTCACTTACAGAAAACTTCACTGCCTATTGCTAAGTAAGAATAAGGAATCTGCGTTACTCCTGTCCTCAAAGC
>NW_007129443.1:0-810 GCF_000164805.1 Carlito syrichta
TCCTAGGAACATCTATGACCATAATCATGTTCCCCAGAATCAAAAGGCATTTTGGTACAAAATTCCTTGATTCAGGTACCTCAAACTACAGAAAATTCTTGTGGGTGTGCTGGATCGAAATTGGGATGTTGGGTTTTGAATATTCCACCTTTTGGGGAAGTCTTGTGAAGGGGAACCAGTAATCTTGAATTACAGGTCCCAAAGAACACTATGGGAGTCTTTCTCTTGATATCCAAACAACTGGAATTCTCGGTCACCAGGAATTGTCTTGGCATCCTGCAGAGTGAAGCGGGAAGCTGGGTAATGGGAGTTGTCATATACAGGAAACTACACGTCATATTGCTAAGGAAATATAAGGAATCTTGGTTACATGAGTCGTTAATCCCAAAAGCTACAGGCCGTCTTCCTAAGAGGTAACCACGAATCAGGTTTTTTAATTCGAAATCTTGGTAATGGGAGACCTCACATACAGTAAACTTCACTGCCTATTGTTCAGTAAGAATAAGGAATCTGCGTTACCTGTGTCCTCAAACCCAAAAAGACTTCAGGTCCTCTTGCCATGTGCTAAACAGGAATCAGGGTTTTTTATGCATGTATCTGGGGAAAGGAGTCCTTATATGCAGGTAACTACAAGTCCTTTTGCTAAGAAAGTATAAGGAATCTGGGTTACATGAGTCCTCAATCCCAAAAATCTACAGGGCATCTTAGAAAGAGCTAAAAAAGAATCAAAGTTTCGAAGCAAGATGTATGTAATGAGAGTTCTAATATACAGTAATATACACTGCCCCTTGCCAAGGAAGAAAAGGAATT
>NW_007129444.1:0-4035 GCF_000164805.1 Carlito syrichta
CGAAACTACACGTCATATTGCTAAGGAAATATAAGGAATCTTGGTTACATGAGTCCTCAATCCCAAAAGCTACAGGCCGTCTTCCTAAGAGGTAACCACGAATCAGGTTTTTTAATTCGAAATCTTGGTAATGGGAGACCTCACATACAGTAAACTTCACTGCCTATTGTTCAGTAAGAATAAGGAATCTGTATTACCCATGTCCTCAAACCCAAAGAGACTTCAGGTCCTCTTGCCATGTGCTAAACAGGAATCAGGGTTTTTTATGCATGTATCTGGGGAAAGGAGGCCTTATATGCAGGTAAGTACAAGTCCTTTTGCTAAGAAAGAATAAGGAATCTGGGTTACATGAGTCCTCAATCCCAAAAATCTACAGGGCATCTTAGAAAGAGCTAAAAAAGAATCAAAGTTTCGAAGCAAGATGTATGTAATAAGAGTTCTAATATACAGTAATATACACTGCCCCTTGCCAAGGAAGAAAAGGAATTGGTGTTATAGCAGTCCTCAATCATAAAAATCAACAGGCCATCTGCTGTGGGCTAAACAAGAATCAGGGTTTAGAAGCTGGAACATAGGTAATAGCAGTACTCACATTCAGAATCTACACGATCTCTCGCTAAGGAGAAATAAGAAACCTGTGTTACATGGTTCCTCTGTCACAATATCTACATTATACCTTGCTATTTGCTAAACAAGAATCAGGGATTCCAAACAGGATTCTGGGGAAAGGGAGTCCTCATATACAGGACATTACACGGCCACTCGCTAAGGAAGAATAAGCAATCTGTGATACACTAGTCCACAATCTGAAAAATTCTAAGGGTGACTTGCTGCGGTATAAACAAGAATGGAGGTTTCGAGCTGTATCATGTTTCAAAGATATTTGGCTTGTGGGTATTATGAATCAGTCTTTTTGGGACTCCAGCAACATTCTGGTCCACTTGAGAGTGGTAATTGGGTATCTAGTAGTACAAGTCCCTTAAGTTCCTCGGGACAATTAAGTCCAGATTCTCGGAAAAAAAGTATCATCTTGCCGTATTTGGATGTAACATTGGTCTTAAGATGAACATGGTAATCCTTAAATTTCCATTTGTACTTTACTTGGAGAGGGGCTGAGGGTTTTGCAGTTGCCAAATATTTAGTACGAATTATTAAAATGTAACCAGGGTTCATGGATTCCACGTCCCTAGGAAACATCTGGGCATCTGCATTTTGGTACCTAGAATTTTGGAATCCACATGGACAGGGAAAATCAGGGCATCTTTCTGAGAACGGAAAGGGAATCCGGTTCTTCGAGTTCTCAATCGCCTAAATCTACAAGGTCTCTTGATAAGGTTTAATCAGCATTCTTGGTTTCTATGTCGCCACATTTTTAGTGTGTCTTTTGAAAAGGGGACAGGGAATCTTGGGTTCCAATTCCTCAATAACTTTATGGGAGTCTGTCTCTTGATATCCAAGCAACTGGAATTCTAGGTCACCAGGAAATGTCTCGGCGTCTTCCTGAGAATGAAGCAGGAATTTCAATAATGGGATTCCTCATATATAGAGAACACTACACGACCTGTTGCAGAAGAATAAGGAATCTGGTTTACACGTGTCCTCAATCCCCAAAAAAACTTCAGTGTGTCTTGCTAAGGGCTAAACACGAATTTGGGTATTGGAAGCATAATCTAGGGAAATGAAATCCTAATATACAGGCAACTGCACGGATTTTTCCCAAGAAAGAATAAGGAATCTGGGTGACATGCGTTCTCAATCCCCCCAAAAACTACACAGCATCTTCCTAAGGTCTAAACAAGCATCAGGGTTTTGACGCATGTCTCTGGGAAAGTGAGTACTCATATACAGGCAACTGCATGGCTATTGCTAAAAATAAGGAATCTGTGTTATACGAGTCCACAGTCCTGAAAATACACAGGGCATCCTGCTGACGGCTAAAGAAGAATGAGGGATTTGACGCATGAATGTGGGTAATAGCAGTCCTCATATACAGGAAACTACATGGCCTCTTGGTAATAAAAAAAGAAGAAATCTCTTTTACATGGTTCCTCCATCAAAAAATCTATATGGTGTCTTCCTAAGGTCTAAAAAAGAATCAGAGTTTCAAAACAGGAATCTAGGGAAAGAGAGTCCTCATATAGAAGACACTACATGACCTCTGACTAAGGCAGAATAAAGAATCATTTTTGTACGACACCTCAATCCAAAAAATTCCCAGGGTGTCTGCTGTGGGAAAAACCAGAAACAGGGCTTAGAGCTCCCCAAATGTTTTGGAGCAATTTAGCATGCGGATAATACGAATCGGGCATATCAGGACTCCAGCAACATTCTGGTCCTCTTGAAATTTGTAAACGGGTATCAGGCACTCCATTCCATTAGGTTCCTCAGAACCACTATGGCCAGATTCCAGGACAAAAAGAATCTTCTTGCCATATTTGGATGTAACTCTGTCCTTTAGGTGAACCCTGCACTCCATCACCTTCCGTTTCTCTTTTTTTTTTTTTTTGAGAGGGGACAAGGATTTTGCATTTACCAAATGTTTAGTACGTATTATTAAAGGTAACTTGGAATGATGGATTCCACGTCCGTAAAAAACTTATGGGCATCTGTCTTTTTGTATACATTGTTTAGAATCCACATCAACAGGGAAAATCAGGGCATCTTGCTGAGAACGAAGAGGAAATCTGGTTCTATGAGTTCTCATTCACTGGGATCTACAGGGCCTCTTGATAAGGTTAATCAGAAATTTGGGCTTCTGGGGTCCCTGCATTTTCAGAGCTACTTGCTCCAGGGATACACTAAATCTGTCATTACAGATCAACAGGAACTTTCTGGTCCACCTGTTAGTCGTAATCAAGGATCTGGCCCTACAAATCCTTTTTGAGTCCTAGGAAAATTTACGACCATAATCATGTTCACCAGAATCAAAAGGCATATTGGTACAAAATCCATCGATTCAGGTAACCTCAAACTACAGAAAATTCTTGTGGGCAGTCAGGTCGGAATTGGGATGTTGGGTTTTGAATATTCCACGTTTTTGGGAGGTCTTGTGAAGGCGAAACAGGAATCTTGGATTTCAGTTCCCAAAGAACATTATGGGAGTCTTTCTCTTGATATCCAAACAACTGGAATTCTCGGACACCAGGAACTGTCTTGGCGTCTTGCAGAGAGAAGCCGGAAACTTGGTAATGGGAGTCGTCATATACAGGAAACTACACGTCATATTGCTAAGGACGTATAAGGTCTTGGTTACATAAGTCCTCAATCGTAAAAAGTACAGGCTGTCTTCCTAAGAGGTAACCACGTGTCAGGTTTTGAAGACGGAATCTGGGTAATTGGAGTCCTCACTTACAGAAAGCTTCACTGCCTATTGCTAAGTAAGAATAAGGAATGCATTACTCCTGTCCTCAAACCTAAAAAAACTTCAGGTCATCTTGCTATGGGCTAAACAGGAATCAGGGTGTTTTCGAGAATGAATCTGGGGAAATGGAGGCCTTATTTATAGGCCACTGCATGATCATTTGTTAGGAAAGAATAAGGAATCTGGGTTACACGAGTCCTCAATCCCAAAAATCTGCAGGGCATCTTGGAAAGGGCTAAAAAACCAAAGTTTCAAAGCAGGATCCATATAATGAGAATCCTAATATACAGGAAAATACACGGCCCCTTTCAAGGAAGAATAAGAATCAGTGTTATAGCAGTCCTCAGTCCTCAGAGAACAGGCCATCTCCTGTGGGCTAAACAAGAATCAGGGTTTAGAAGCTGCAACATAGGTAATAGCAGTCCTCATATACAGAATCTACATGATCTCTTGCTAAGGAGAAATAAGAAACCTGTTTTACACGGTTCCTCCGTCACAATGTGTAGATGACATCTTCCTGAAAGCTAATAAAGAATCAGGGTTTCCAAACAGGATTCTGGGGAAAGGGAGTCCTCATATACAGGAAAATACATGGTCCTTCGCTAAGGAAGAATAAGGAATTTGTGTTACACTACTCCCCACTCGGAAAAATTCTCAGGGAGTCTTGCTACGGG
>NW_007129445.1:0-843 GCF_000164805.1 Carlito syrichta
GAGGTACCACGAGTCAGGTTTTTGAAGTCCTAATCTGGGTAATGGGACTCCTCACATACAGGAAACTTCACTGCCTATTGCTAAGAATAAGGAATGCATTACTCCTGTCCTCAAACCTAAAAAAACTTCAGGTCGTCTTGCTATGGGCTAAACAGGAATCAGGGTGTTTTCGAGAATGAATCTGGGGAAATGGAGGCCTTATTTATAGGCCACTGCATGATCATTTGTTAGGAAAGAATAAGGAATCTGGGTTACACGAGTCCTCAATCCCAAAAATCTGCAGGGCATCTTGGAAAGGGCTAAAAAACCAGAGTTTCAAAGCAGGATCCATATAATGAGAATCCTAATATACAGGAAAATACACGACCCCTTTCAAGGAAGAATAAGAATCAGTGTTATAGCAGTCCTCAGTCCTCAGGGAACAGGCCATCTCCTGTGGGCTAAACAAGAATCAGGGTTTAGAAGCTGCAACATAGGTAATAGCAGTCCTCATATACAGAATCTACATGATCTCTTGCTAAGGAGAAATAAGAAACCTGTTTTACACGGTTCCTCCGTCACAATGTGTAGATGACATCTTCCTGAAAGCTAATAAAGAATCAGGGTTTCCAAACAGGATTCTGGGGAAAGGGAGTCCTCATATACAGGAAAATACATGGTCCTTCGCTAAGGAAGAATAAGGAATTTGTGTTACACTACTCCCCACTCGGAAAAATTCTCAGGGAGTCTTGCTACGGGATAAACAAAAATCAGGGCTTCAAGCACGTCTCATTGTTCAGAGATATATGGCTGGTGTGTATTATGAATCAGTAATTTCACGTCTGCATCAACATCCTGGTCATG
>NW_007129446.1:0-921 GCF_000164805.1 Carlito syrichta
TATAGCAGTCCTCAGTCCTCAGGAACAGGCCATCTCCTGTGGCTAAACAAGAATCAGGGTTAGAAGCTGCAACATAGGTAATAGCAGTCCTCATATACAGAATCTACATGATCTCTTGCTAAGGAGAAATAAGAAACCTGTTTTACACGGTTCCTCCGTCACAATGTGTAGATGACATCTTCCTGAAAGCTAATAAAGAATCAGGGTTTCCAAACAGGATTCTGGGGAAAGGGAGTCCTCATATACAGGAAAATACATGGTCCTTCGCTAAGGAAGAATAAGGAATTTGTGTTACATTACTCCCCACTCGGAAAAATTCTCAGGGAGTCTTGCTATGGGATAAACAAAAATCAGGGCTTCAAGCACGTCTCGTTGTTCAGAGATATATGGCTGGTGTGTATTATGAATCAGTAATTTCACGTCTGCATCAACATCCTGGTCATATTGAGATTTGTAAATGGGTATCTGTAGTACAAGTCCCTTAGCTTTCTCTGGACAACTAAGACCAGATTCCAAGAACAAAAGTATCATCTTGCCGTATTTGGATGTAACTCTGGTCTTAAGATGAACTTGGTACTCCTTATATTTCCATTTGTACTTTTATTTGGAGAGGGGCCGAGGGTTTTGCAGTGGCCAAATATTTAGTACGAATTATTAAAATGAAACCAGGAATCATGAATTCCACTTCCCTAGGAAACATCAAGGCATCTTCATTTTTGTATACAGAGTTTTGGAATCCACATGGACAGGGAAAATCAGAACATCTTGCTGAGAACGGAAAAGGAATCCGGTTCTTGGAGTTCTCAATCGCATAAATCTACAAGTTCTCTTGATAGGTTAAATCAACAATCTGGGCTTCTATGTCGCCACATTTTTAGTGTGTCTTTTGAAAAGGGAACCAGGAATCTTGGGTTCCATTTC
>NW_007129447.1:0-750 GCF_000164805.1 Carlito syrichta
GATGTAACTCTGGTCTTAAGATGAACTTGGTACTCCTTACATTTCCGTTTGTACTTTTATTTGAAGAGGGGCCGAGGGTTTTGCAGTGGCTAAATATTTAGTACGAATTATTAAAATGAAACCAGGAATCATGGATTCCACGTCCCTAGGAAACATCAGGGCATCTTCATTTTTGTATACAGAGTTTTGGAATCCACATAGACAGGGAAAATCAGAACATCTTGCTGAGAACGGAAAAGGAATCCGGTTCTTGGAGTTCTCAATCGCATAAATCTACAAGTTCTCTTGATGAGGTTAAATCAGCAATCTGGGCTTCTATGTTGCCACATTTTTAGTGTGTCTTTTGAAAAGGGAACCTGGAATCTTGGGTTCCAATTCCACAAGAACTTTATGGAAGTCTTTCTCTTGATATCCAAGCTATTGGAATTCTAGGTCACCAGGAAAAGTCTCAGTGTCTTGGTGAGATTGAAGCAGGAATTTCAGTAATGGGAGTCCTCATATACAGAGCACTACATGACCTGTTGCTACAGAAGAATAAGGAATCTTGCTTACACAGGTCCTCTATCCCAGAAATCTACAGAGCATCTTGCTAAGAGATAAGCACCAATAAGGTTTTGGAAGTAGGAATCTGGATAATGGGAGTCTTCATATACAGGAAACTGCACTGTCTATTGCTAAGGGAGAATAAGGAATCTGGTTTACATGTGTCCTCATACCCAAAAAAACTTCAGAGTGTCTTGCGTAGGGCTA
>NW_007129448.1:0-715 GCF_000164805.1 Carlito syrichta
AAACTTCAGAGTGTCTTGCGTAGGGCTAAACCCAAATTTGGGATTTTGAAGCATAACCTAGTGAACTGAAACCTCATATACAGGCTAATGCACGAACTTTTCCCAAGAAAAAATAAGGAATCTGTGTGACATATGTTCACAATCCCCATAAATTATATGGTATCTTCCTAAGGGCTAAAATGCATCAGGGTTTCAACGCATGTATGTGGTAAAGGGAGTACTCATATACAGGCAAGTACATAGCTGTTGCTAAAAATAAGGAATCTGGGTAATATAAGTCCTCAGTCCTGAAAATCTACAGGGCATCTTGCAGACGGCTAAAGAAGAATCAGGGATTCGACACATTAATGTGGGTAATAGCAGACCTCATATACAGGAAATTACATGGCCTCTTGCTATGAAACAAGAAGAAATCTCTTTTACACCGTTCCTCTATCAAAAAATCTACATGGCGTCTTCTTAAGAGCTAAAAAAAATCAGGGTTTCAAAACAGGAATCTAGGGAAAGACAGTCCTCATATAGAAGACACTACACGGCCTCTGACTAAGGAAGAATAAAGAATCTTTTATGTAAGAGTCCTCAATCCAAAAAATTCCGAAGGTGGCTGCTATGGGACAACAAGAAACACAGCTTCGAGCTCACCAAATGTTTTGGAGGAATTCAGCATGCGGATTATTACGAATCAGCATTTCATGACTCCAGCAACATTGTGGTC
>NW_007129449.1:0-808 GCF_000164805.1 Carlito syrichta
TGCTGAGATGAAGCAGGAATTTCAGTAATGGGAGTCCTCATATACAGAACATTACACGACCTGCTGAACGGAAGAATAAGGAATCTTCGTTACACGAGTCCTCCATCCCAAAAACCTACAGAACTTCTTGCTAAGAGATAACAACAAATCAGGTTTTGGGAGTAGGAATCTGGATAATGGGAGTCCTCATATACGGGAAACTGCATTGTCTATTGCTAAGGAAGAATAAGGAATCTGGTTTACACATGTCCTCAATCCCAAAAAAGACTTCAGGGTGCCTTGCTAAGGGCTAAACACGAATTTGGGTTTTTGAAGCATAATCTAGGGAAATGAAATACTCATAAACAGACAACGGCATGAACTTTTCCCAAAAAAGAATGAGAAATCTGGGTGACATGTGTTCTCAATACCAAAAAAACTACTCGGCGTCTCTCTAAGGTCTAAACGAGCATCAGGGTTCTGAAGCATGTATCTGGGAAAGGGAGTACTCATATACAGGCAACTGCACGGCTCTTGCTAAAAATAAGGAATCTGTGTTATACAAGTCCTCAGTTCTCAAAATCTATAGGGCATCTTGCTGATGGCTAAAGAAGAATCAGGGATTTGAGACATGAATATGTGTAATAGCAGTCCTCATATACAGGAATCTACATGGCCTATTGCTAAGAAAAAGTAGAAATCTGTTATACACGGATCCTCTATCAAAAAATCGACATGGAGTCTTACTAAGAGCTAAAAAGAATCAGGGTTTTGAAACAGGAATCTAGGGAAAGAGAGTCCTCACATACAGGACACGTCACAGTCTCCA
>NW_007129450.1:0-1028 GCF_000164805.1 Carlito syrichta
CAGGGAAAATCAGGGCGTCTTGCTGAGAATGAAAAGAAAATCCGGGTTCTAGAAGTTCTCATTAACCAGAATCTATAGGGACTATAAAAAGGTTTAATCAGCAATCTGGTCTTCTGGGTCCCGACATTTTCAGAGCTACTTGTTCCGTGGATATGCTAAATCTATCATTACAGATCCTCAGGAACTTTCTGGTCCTCTTGTTAGTTGTAATCAAGGATCTGGCACTACAAATCATTTTGTGTCCTAGAAATATCTGGGACCATAATCATATTACTCATAATCAAAAGGCATATTGGTACAAAATCCCACGATTCAAGTGACCTCAAATTATAGAAATTCTTGTGGGCCAGCAGGTCGGAATTGAGATGTTGAGTTTTGAAGATTCCATATTTTGGGGATGTCTTGTGAAGGGGAACCAGCCATCTTGTATTCCAGTTCCAAAAAAACATTATGGGCGTCTTTCTCTTGATATCCAAACAACTGGAATTCTCAGTCACCAGGAATTGTCTTGGCATACTTCAGAGTGAAGCAGGAAACTGGGCAATGGGAGTCGTCATATACAGGAAACTACATGTCATATTTTTAAGAAAGTATAAGGAATCTTGGTTACATGAGTCCTCAATCTCAAGAACTACAGACCGTCTCCCTCAGAGGTAACCACTAATCAGATTTTTGAAGCAGGAATCTGGGTAATGGGAGTCCTCACATACAGGAAACTTCACTGTCTATTGCTAAGTAAGAATAAGGAATCCGCGTTACTCGTTTCCTCAATCCCAAATAATCTTCAGGTCGTCTTTCTACTGGCTAAACACGAATGACGGTGTTTTAAGCATGAATCTGGGGAAATGGAGTCCTTATATAAGGCAACTACATGACCATTTGTTAAGAAAGAATAAGGAATTTGGGTTACACGAGTCCTCAATCACAAAAATTTACAGAGCGTCTTGGAAAAGGCGAGAAAAGAATCAGAGATTTGAAGCAGGATCTAAGTAATGACAGTCCTAATCAGGAATTTACACGGCCCATTG
>NW_007129451.1:0-726 GCF_000164805.1 Carlito syrichta
AAATGGAGTCCTTATATAAGGCAACTACATGACCATTTGTTAAGAAAGAATAAGGAATTTGGGTTACACGAGTCCTCAATCACAAAAATTTACAGAGCGTCTTGGAAAGGGCGAGAAAAGAATCAGAGATTCGAAGCAGGATCTAAGTAATGATAGTCCTAATCAGGAATTTACACGGCCCATTGCCAAGGAACAAAAAGAATCGGGGTTATAGCAGTCCTCAATCCTAAAATCAACAGGCCATTTGCTGTGAGCTCACCAAGAATCAGTGTTTAGAAGCTGCGACATAGGTAATAACAGTCCTCATATAAGAATCTACGCAATCTCTTGCTAAGGAGAAATAATAAACCTGTTTTACACGGTTCCCCCGCCACAATATCTACATGACATTTTGCTAAGTGCTAAACAAGCACCAGAGGTCCAAACAGGATTCTGAGGAAAGGGAGTCTTCATATACCGGACATGACATGGCCCCGCACTAAGGAAGAATAAGGAATCTGTGATACACTAGTCCCCAATCCAAAAAATTCTCATGGTGTCTTTTTACGGGATAAACAAGAATCAGGGCATCGAGCTCGTGTCATGTTTCGCAGATATTTGGCTTGTGGGTATTATGAATCAGTCATTTCAGGACTCCAGCAACATTCTGGTCCTCTTGAGAGTTGTAAAAGGGTATCTGGTAGTACAAGTCTCTTAGGTTCCTCTGGACAACTAAGGCCAGATTCG
>NW_007129452.1:0-983 GCF_000164805.1 Carlito syrichta
ATCAGGTTTGGGAGTAGGAATCTGGATAATGGGAGTCCTCATATACAGGAAATTGCACTATCTGTTGCTAAAGAAGAATAAGGAATCTAGTTTTCACGTGTCCTCAATTCTAAAGAAATCTTCAGAATGTTTTGCTATGTGCTAAACACGAATTTGGGTTTCTGAAGCATAATCAAGGGAAATGAAATGCTCATAAACAGGCAACTGCACGGACTTTTCCTAAAAAAGAATTAGGAATCTGGGTGACATGTGTTCTCATTACCCAAAAAACTACACAGCATCTTCCTAAGGTCTAAACAAGTATCAGGATTTCAACGCATGTATCTGGGAAAGGGGAAACTCATATACAGGCAAGTACATAGGTGTTGCTAAAAAGAAGGAATCTGTGTTATATGAGTCCTCAGTCTTGAAAATCTACAGGGCATTTTGTTGATGGCTAAAGAAGAATCAGGGATTCATGACATGAATGTGGGTAATAGCAATTCTCATATACAGAAAACTACATGGCCACTTGCTAAGAAAAAAGAAGAAATCTGTTTTACACTGTTCCTCTATCAAAAAATCTACATGGCGTCTTACTAAGGGCTAAAAAAAAATCAGGGTTTCAAAACAGGAATCTAGGCAAAGAGAGTCCTCACATACGGGACACTACATGGCCTCCAACTATGGAGGAATAAAGAATCGTAGTTTTACGAGTCCTCAATCCAAAAAATTTCCAGAGTGTCTGCTATGGGACAAAGAAGAAACAGGGCTTCGAACTCCCAAATGTTTTGGAGCAATTTAGCATGCAGATATTACGAATCGGTCATTTCATTACTCTAGCAACATTCTGGTCCTCTTGTAATTTGTAAACGGGTATCGGGCACTCCAAGTCCATTAGGTTCCTCAGAACAACTAAGGTTAGATTCCAGGACAAAACGAATCTTCTTGACATATTTGGATGTAAAAAATGTAGTTAGCCAGAAACGCAGATTGCTGATTAA
>NW_007129453.1:0-918 GCF_000164805.1 Carlito syrichta
AGAAGATTCTTTGGGTCCTAGAATCGGCCCTTTGTTGTCCTGAGGAAACCAGTGGACTTGTAGGTACACATTCTCGGTTACAACTATCAAGATTACTAGAAGTTTGCTGAGAATCTATAATGACAAAATGGCCCTCATAATCTATAATGACCAATAGCCCTCAAAAGAATCTATAATGACCAATAGCCCTCAAAAGAATCTATAATGACCAATAGCCCTCAAAAATGTGGGAAATTAGAAGACCAGATTCCAGATTGGCCCTTATAATGTGGCTCTGAAGAATTATTGGATTGATGACTCCCATAACACAGATTCATTTTGTTCTCAATAAGACTCTCGTACATTACTTGGAGATGTGCAAATACAAATTCGTATATACCAATTCTCATACACCAAAAAGGCCACCAGGGCCCTGGAATCCAAGATTGCTGGATCCCCTTTAAGAATATGTCCAAAATATGTGGAAACTCCTAATACCAAGTTCTGACTATCAACCAGAAATTCCAGCAGTAGTTTCTGGTTTAGGAGGAAAACATGAAGCTGGAAATTACATTATAAAATGGGGAGGTGATTCCTTGGGTTGTGGAATCTGTCCTTCCAGCTTCCTGTAAAACAAGCGGAGTAGATGGCCAGTTTCTCTGTTACAACTAACAAGCGGAGCAGCAGGTCCCTGGGGATCGGTAATTTCAGATTTTTGGCAAGGATGTAGGAATTAGCTCTGAAAAATGTGAGGAACAGGACTCCCAGATTCCTGAGTAGCATTTACAAATATGCTGTAGATTTCTAGGTTTGAGAACTACCTGAAGCCAAGGAAAAATTAGCAACTGCTCAGAAGGATTCTGGTCACATGTAAACTGATTTTCCTTGTTCCACATTGATAACATGAGTAGAAACTTTCAGAGACATAGTGTCTCGATT
>NW_007129454.1:0-1031 GCF_000164805.1 Carlito syrichta
AGTTGAAAGGATTACAGGGTTCATCTTAAGACCAGAGTTACATCCAAATATGGCAAGAAGTTTCTTTTTGTCCTGGAATCTGGCTTTACATGTTCCGAGGAACCTAGCGGACTTGGAGTGCCCAATACCCGTTTACAACTATCAAGAAGACCAGAATGTTGCTGGAGTCCTGAAATGACTGATTCGTAATATCCTCATGTTAAATTGCTCTGAAGCACGTGAGGAGCTCGAAGCCCTGTTTCTTGTTTGTCCCGTAGCAGACAACCTGGGAATTTTTTGAATTGAGAACTAGTATAACAAAGATTCTTTATTCTTCCTTGGTTAGAGGCCGTGTAGTGTACTTTATATTAGGACTCTCTTTCCCTAGATTCTTGTTTTGAAACTCTGATTCTTGTTTAGCCCTTAGTAAGATGCCATGTAGATTTTTTGATAGAAGAACCGTGTAAAACTGATTTTTTATTTTTTCTTAGCAAGAGGCCGTGTAGTTTCCTGTATATGATTACTGTTATTACTCACATTCATGCTTCGAATCCCTGAATCTTCTTTAACCCTCAGCAAGATGCCATGCAGATTTTTCTGACTGAGGACGCGTATAGCCCAGATTCCTTATTTTTATCAACAGCCTTGCAGTTGCCTGTATATGAGTACTCCCTTTCCCAGATACATGCTTCGAAACCCTGATGCTTGTTTAGTCCTTAGCAAGACTCCATGTAGTTTTTTGGGGATTGAGAACACACGTAACCCAGATTCCTTATTCTTTCTTAGCAAAAGTCTGTGTAGTTGCCTGTACATGAGGATTTCATTTCCCCAGATCATGCTTCAAAAACCCTAATTCGTGTTTAGCCCTTAGCAAGATACCCTGAAATTTTTTTGTGATTGAGGACACATGTAAACCAGATTCCTTATTCTTCCTTAGCAATAGACAGTGCAGTCTCCTGTATATGAGGACTCCCATTATCCAGATCCCTACTCCCAAAACCTGATTGGTGGTTATCTCTTAGAAAGACTCTCTGTAGATTTTTCGGATGGAG
>NW_007129455.1:0-738 GCF_000164805.1 Carlito syrichta
CCCTGTAGATTGCGTTTAATGAGAACTCCTAGAACCGATTTCCTTTTCGTGCACAGCAAGATGCCCTGATTTTCCCTTGTGATGTGGATACCCAAATTGTATATACAAATAGACAGATGCCCAGAAATTTCCTTGGGACTTGTATTCCATGATTTATCATTACACTTAAAAGTATGTAATAAATATTTGGCAACTTCAAAACACCAGGTCCCTATCTGAATAGACGGACAAACGGAAGTTTTAGCATTGTGAGGCACATCTTAAGACGAGAGTTACACACAAACATGGCGAGAAGATTCTTGGGCCCTAGAATCTGCCCTTTGTTGTCCCGAGGCCACCAATGGAGGTGTATGTACACATTATCGGTTTTAACTATCAATATGATCAGATTGTTGCTGAGAGTATATAATGACAAAATAGTCATATCCAAGAGAGCAGTAGCCCTAAAAACGTGAGGATTTACAAGCCCAGATTCCAGATGAGCCCTTATAATGTGGCACTGTAGAATTTTTGGATGGGTGACTCCCATAACCCAGATTCCTTTTGTTCTCAATTAGACTGCCAGACGTTACTTAGTGACGTGGAAGTATAAACTCTTATATTACAATACTCATATGCCCAAAAGGTGACCAGGGCCCTGGAATCCCAGATTGCTGGATCACCCTTAAGACATCGTCGACATATGTAGGAACCCCTAAAGCCAAGTACCGAGTATCACCAGAAATTCCAGCAGTATTT
>NW_007129456.1:0-756 GCF_000164805.1 Carlito syrichta
TCGTGCACAGCAAGATGCCCTGATTTTCCCTTGTGATGTGGATACCCAAATTGTATATACAAATAGACAGATGCCCAGAAATTTCCTTGGGACTTGTATTCCATGATTTATCATTACACTTAAAAGTATGTAATAAATATTTGGCAACTTCAAAACACCAGGTCCCTATCTGAATAGACGGACAAACGGAAGTTTTAGCATTGTGAGGCACATCCTAAGACGAGAGTTACACACAAACATGGCGAGAAGATTCTTTGGGCCCTAGAATCTGCCCTTTGTTGTCCCGAGGCCACCAATGGAGGTGTATGTACACATTATCGGTTATAACTATCAAGATGATCAGATTGTTGCTGAGAGTATATAATGACAAAATAGTCATATCCAAGAGAGCAGTAGCCCTAAAAACGTGAGGATTTACAAGCCCAGATTCCAGATGAGCCCTTATAATGTGGCACTGTAGAATTTTTGGATGGGTGACTCCCATAACCCAGATTCCTTTTGTTCTCAATTAGACTGCCAGACGTTACTTGGTGACGTGGAATTATAAACTCTTATATTACAATACTCATATGCCCAAAAGGTGACCAGGGCCCTGGAATCCCAGATTGCTGGATCACCCTTAAGAACATCATCGACATATGTAGGAACCCCTAAAGCCAAGTACCGAGTATCAACCAGAAATTCCAGCAGTATTTTCGGAATTAGGAGGAAAATATGAATTAGATTATAAAATGGGTAGATGATTCCTTGGGTTGG
>NW_007129457.1:0-3584 GCF_000164805.1 Carlito syrichta
CGTTTAGCCCTTAGCAAGACGACCTGAAGTTTTTTTGGGATTGAAGACATGAATAACGCAGATTCCTTATTCTTACTTAGCAATAGGCAGTGAAGTTTCCTGTATGTGAGGTCTCCCATTACTCAAATTCCTACTTCAAAAATCTTATTCGAGGTTACCTCTTAGGAGGACGGCCTGTAGTTTTTGGGATTGAGGACTCATGTAAACAAGATTCCTTATTCTTCCTTAGCAATATGCCATTTAGTTTCCTGTATATGATGACCCCCATTACCCAGCTTCCTGCTTCACTCTGCAGGATGCCAAGACAGTTTCTGGTGACCTAGAATTCCAGTTGTTTTGATATCAAGAGAAAGACTCCCATAACGTTCTTTGGGAACTGGAATCCAAGATTCTTGGTTCCCCTTAACAAGACCTCCCCAAAATGCGGAATCTTCAAAACCCAACATCCCAATTCCGACCTGCCCGTCCACAAGAATTTTCTGTAGTTTGCGGTCCCCTGAATTGAGAGATTTTGTACCAACATGACATTTGATTCCTGGGAATCATGATTATGGTCCTAGATGTTCAAAGGACACAAAACGATTTGTAGGACCAGATCCTTAATTACAACTAACAAGAGGACCAGAAAGTTCCTGTGGAACTGTAATGACAGTTTGAGGGTGTCCACGGAGCAAGTAACTCTGAAAAATGTAGGGACTCAGATACCCAGATTGCTGATTAAACCTTATCAAGAGGCCCTGTAGATTGCGTTTAATGAGAACTCCTAGAACCGATTTCCTTTTCGTGCACAGCAAGATGCCCTGATTTTCCCTTGTGATGTGGATACCCAAATTGTATATACAAATAGACAGATGCCCAGAAATTTCCTTGGGACTTGTATTCCATGATTTATCATTACACTTAAAAGTATGTAATAAATATTTGGCAACTTCAAAACACCAGGTCCCTATCTGAATAGACGGACAAACGGAAGTTTTAGCATTGTGAGGCACATCTTAAGACGAGAGTTACACACAAACATGGCGAGAAGATTCTTTGGGCCCTAGAATCTGCCCTTTGTTGTCCCGAGGCCACCAATGGAGGTGTATGTACACATTATCGGTTATAACTATCAAGATGATCAGATTGTTGCTGAGAGTATATAATGACAAAATAGTCATATCCAAGAGAGCAGTAGCCCTAAAAACGTGAGGATTTACAAGCCCAGATTCCAGATGAGCCCTTATAATGTGGCACTGTAGAATTTTTGGATGGGTGACTCCCATAACCCAGATTCCTTTTGTTCTCAATTAGACTGCCAGACGTTACTTGGTGACGTGGAAGTATAAACTCTTATATTACAATACTCATATGCCCAAAAGGTGACCAGGGCCCTGGAATCCCAGATTGCTGGATCACCCTTAAGAACATCATCGACATATGTAGGAACCCCTAAAGCCAAGTACCGAGTATCAAACAGAAATTCCAGCAGTATTTTCGGAATTAGGAGGAAAATATGAAGCCAGAAATTAGATTATAAAATGGGTAGATAATTCCTTGGGTTGTGGAATCTGGTCTTCCAGCCTCCTGCAAAACAAGCGGAGTAGATGGCCAGATTCTCTGTTACAACTAACAAGAGGAGCAGCAGATTCCTGGGGATTGGTAATGTCAGATTTGTGGTATGGGTATAGAAATTAGCTCTGAAAAATGTGAGGAACAGGACTCCCAAATTCCAGATTAACATTTACAAATATCCGTAGACTTCTAGGTTTGAGAACTACCTGAAGCCAGGGTAAAATGAGCAACTGTCCAGAAGTTTGCTGGTCACATGGAAACTGATTTTCCTTGTTCCACACTGGTAATATGAGTAGAAGATTTCTGGAGACGTAGTGTCCCAGATTCCTGCTTCATTCTCAGCAAAACGACCAAATGTTTCCCGGTGCACTGGAAGTCCTGTCTCTTGGCTCCCAATGGAATGACTCCAGAATGTTCCTGTAGACTTGGAGGCCAAGAACCTGGTGCCCTCCCAAAAATACCTTCTAAAAATGGTGCAACATCTAAGCCCAAGTTCCTAATTCCGAATAGCTGAACTACCAGAGGTTTCTGGCATATGACTTAATGTCCCTCCTGTAGACTTGGGAGTCCTGAACTCAGGGCTCACATTCAAAAGAACCGAGATGATTACTTGTGTCCTGGAATTTGGCGTTAGAGTAATCAGAATCTAAATGGATTTGTAGTGCCATAGTACCCTTTAAACTATCGAGAGGACCAGAATGTTGCTGGTCTTCTGGAATGACTGATTCATAATATCCAAATAGGAAATAGCTCAGAGAAATGTAGGGACATCGAAGCCCAGAGTTTTGTAGACCATAGCAAGACGTCCTGTACATTTTTGGAATTGAGGACTCGTGTAAACCCAATTCTTTATTCTTCCTTAGAAAGAGCCCTTGTAGTTTCCTGCAGTTGATGACTCCCATTTTCCAGATTCCTGCTTCGAAATCCTAATCCTTGTTTGGCCCTTACCAAGATGCCCAGTAGATTTTTGGCATTGAGGACATGAGAAAACGAGATTCCTTATTCTTTCTTAGCAAGAGACTGTGTAGTTTCCTGTGTATGAAGACTCCCATTACCCAGATACTTGCTAAGAAAACCTGATCTTCGTTTAGCCCTTAGAAAGATGCCCTGTGTATATTTAGGATTGAGCGTATGTTAACCCAGATTCCTTATTCGTCCTTAACAAGAGGATGTAAATTTTCCTATATATGAGGATTCCCATTTCCCAAATACGTGCATCAAATCCCTGAGACATTTTTAACCCTTAGTAAGAATCCCTGTAGTTTTTTGGTATGTCAGGACTCGTGTGACTCAGATTCCTTATTCTTCTGTAGCAAGAGGCCATGTATATTCCTGTATATGAGGACTCCCACTACGCAGATTGCTTCCTTCTCAGAAATTCGCTGAATATTTACTGATGAACGTAGAATTCCAGTTGTTTGGATATCAATAGGAAGACTCACATATGGTACCTGGGAACTGTAATCCAAGTTCCCACGGTCCCCTTACAAGACATCACATAAATGTGGGATATTGCAAACCCAATATCCCAATTGCCACCAGCCCAACCACAAGAAAGTTCTGTATTTTGAGGCTCCCGGAAGCGAGGGATTTAGTAGCAAAATGCCAATTGATTCCTAGGGAACTGGATTATGACCGAAGATGTTCACAAGAAACACACGGGAATGTAGGTTCAGGTCCTCAGTTACAATTATCAAGAGGACCGTAAACTTCTTGGGAATCTGTAATGACAGATTTTAGGTATCCAAGCAGCAAATAGCTCTGAAAAATGTAGGGACCTACAAGCACAAACTCCTCCTTAAACCTTATTGAGAAGCCGTATAGATTTTGGCGATTGAGGACTCCCTGAACCAGGATTCCTTTTTCGTTCTCAGCAAGATGCCCTGATTTCCCTGGCATCTGGATTCCAAAAATCTGTATAAAAAAAGACAAATGCCCAGTTGTTTTCCAGGGACGTGGAATCTGATTCCTGGCTACCTTTAAAAATATATACAACATACTCAGCAACCTCAAAACCCCAGGCCCATATC
>NW_007129458.1:0-753 GCF_000164805.1 Carlito syrichta
CAATCAAGAGGACCAGAATGTTGCTGGGAATATAAAATGACACTCTCATTTTCAAGTGGGAAGTAGCTCTGAAGTATTGGAGAACTAGAAGCCAGATACAGGTAAGTCTTTATAATGGAACCCTGGAGAATTTGAGGATTGAGGCCTCCTGTAACCCAGATTCCTTTTTTTTATTTATCAGGAAGACGTCCGGAAATTTTCTGGTGACGTGGAAGTACAAACTCTTAGATACCAATACTCATATGTCCAGAAGTTCCCAGTGACCTGGAATCCAAGATTGCTGGTTCCCCCTTAAGAATACATCCTACAGATGTGGGAACACCTAATCCCATATTCCGAATGCCAAAAAGAATGTCCAGCAGTATTTTCCAGCAGTGTTTACGAGGTAAACCTGTAGCCAGAGATCACATTAACAAATGGCGAGATGATTCCTTGGATTGTGGGATCTGGCCTTATAGGACCCTGTGGAACAAACGGAACATTAGGCCAGTTTCTGAGTTACAACTATCAAGAGGCACAACAGGTTCCTTGGGATCGGTAAAGCCCAATTGGTGGTATGCATATAGGACGTAGCTCTGATACTATGGGGATAAGATCTCCCAGATTACAGATATGCATCTAGCTAAGGTCCCTTTCGAGTCCTAGGTATGAGCACCCCCTTAAGCCAGGGATAAGTGTAGCAATTGCCCAGATATTTTGCAAGCTACATGGAAACCGAGATTCCTGGTTCCTATTTAGTAATACGTGTAGAAG
>NW_007129459.1:0-757 GCF_000164805.1 Carlito syrichta
CAATGACACTTCTCATTTCCAAGTGGCAAGTAGCTCTGAAGTATTTGGAGAACTAGAAGCCCAGATTCCAGGTACGTCTTTATAACGGAACCCTGGAGAATTTGAGGATTGAGGCCTCCTGTAACCCAGATTCCTTTTTTTTATTTATCAGGAAGACTTCCGGAAATTTTCTGGTGACGTGGAAGTACAAACTCTTACATACCAATACTCATACGTCCAGAAGTTCCCAGTGACCTGGAATCCAAGATTGCTGGTTCCCCCTTAAGAATACATCCTACAGATGTGGGAACACCTAATCCCATATTCCGAATGCCAAAAAGAATGTCCAGCAGTATTTTCCAGCAGTATTTACGAGGTAAACCTGTAGCCAGAGATCACATTAACAAACGGCGAGATGATTCCTTGGATTGTGGGATCTGGCCTTATAGGACCCTGTGGAACAAACGGAACATTAGGCCAGTTTCTGAGTTACAACTATCAAGAGGCACAACAGGTTCCTTGGGATCGGTAAAGCCCAACTGGTGGTATACATATAGGACGTAGCTCTGATAATATGGGGATAAGATCTCCCAGATTACAGATATGCATCTAGCTAAGGTCCCTTTCGAGTCCTAGGTATGAGCACCCCCTTAAGGCAGGGATAAGTGTAGCAATTGCCCAGATATTTTGCAAGCTACATGGAAACCGAGATTCCTGGTTCCTATTTAGTAATACGTGTAGAAACTTTCAAGAGACACAGTGACCCAGATTCCTGTTT
>NW_007129460.1:0-3630 GCF_000164805.1 Carlito syrichta
TGAATCTAAGATTCCTGGTTCCATCCAAAAAGTACCTCCTAAAAATGTGAACAACTAATCCCAAAATGCTAATTTTGAACAGCTGAACCACCAGAAGTTTCTGGAGTACGAGGTAATACTGAAGTCAAGAATACATACAATATTACGAGAAAATTACATATGTCCTGGAATCTGGCCTTAGAGGTTTCGAGTATCTAATTTGATTGTAGTGCCAGATTCGCGTTCGCAATTATCAAGAGTACCAGAATGTTGCTGGAGTTCTGGAATGATTGTTTCGTAATATCAACATGGGAAAAAGCTTAAAACATGAGGGGCTCGAAATCTGGATTATTGTTTAGGCCTTAGGAAGACGTCCTGCAGATTTTCGGAATTGAGGACTCATGTAACCAAGAATCCTTATTCATCATTAGCAAGAGGAAGTGCAGTTTCCTGTATATGAGGACTCCCATTACTCAGACTCCTGCTTCAACTCAGTAAGACAGTGAGACATTTCCTTGAGATGTAGAATTTAAGTTGTTTGGATATCAATAGAAAGACTCCCAGAAGCTTCCTGGGGAATTTGAAACCACGATTCCTGCTTCCCTTTAACAAGACACTCTAAAAATGTGGGGACCTAGAAGCCCAGATTCCTGATTAAACCGTATCAAGTGGCCCTGTAGACTTCAGCGATTGAGAACTCCAAGAACCCGCATTCCCTTTTCTTTCTTTGCACAATGCCCTGATTTTTCCTGTCCATATGGATTCCAAACTCTGTATACAAAAAGACAGATGCCCAGAAGTTTCCTAGGGACGTTAAAACCATGATTCCTTGGTACCTTTAAAAATACATACTAAACATTTGGCAACTGCAAAACCCTTGTCCCCTCTCAAAATAAAAGGAGAAACGGAAGTTGAAGGATTACAGGGTTCATCTTAAGACCAGAGTTACATCCAAATATGGCAAGAAGATTCTTTTTGTCCTGGAATCTGGCCTTAGTTGTTCCGAGGAACCTAACGGACTTGTGGTGCCCAATACCCATTTACAGCTACCAAGAGGACCAGAATGTTGTTGAAGTCGTGAAAGGACTGATTCGTAATACCACATGCTAAATTGCTCCGAAACATGTGGGGAGCTCGAAGCCCTGTTTCTTGTTTGTCCCGTAGCAGACCTCCTGGGAAGTTTTTGGATTGAGGACTCGTAAAACAATGATTCTTTCTTCTTCTTTAGTTAGAGGCCGTGTAGTGTCCTGTGTATGAGGACACTCTTTCCCTAGATTCCTGTTTTGAAACCCTGATTCTTGTTTAGTCCTTGATAAGACGACATGTAGATTTTATTGGTAGAGGAACCTTGTAAATCTGATTTCTTATTTTTCCTTAGCAAGAGGCCGTGTAGTTTTCTGTATATGAGGACTGCTCTTACCCACATTCATGCTTCTAATCTCTGATTTTTCTTTAGCCTTCAGCAAGATGCCCTGTAGATTTTTATGTCTGAGGATTCCTATAACCTAGGTTCCTTATTCTTAGCAAAAGCCGAGTAGTTGCCTGTATATGAGTACTCCCATTCCCTGATAAATGCTTTGAAACCCTGATTCTCGTTAGACCTTAGCAAGACGCTCTGTGGTTTCTTGGGGATTGAGAACACATGTATCCCAGATTCCTTATTCTTTCTTAGCAAAAGGCCGTGTAGTTGCCTGTATATGAGGACTTCATTTCTCCAGAATCATGCTTTAAAACGCTGATTCATATTTAACTCTTAGGAAGACACCCAGAATTTTTTAGGGATTGAGGACACGTGTAAACCAGATTCTTTATTCTTCCTTAGCAATAGGCAGTGCAGTTTCCTGTATATGAGGACTCCCATTACCAAGATTCCTACTTCAAACACCCGATTCGTGTTTATCTCTTAGCAAGACGACCGGTAGATTTTTGGGATGGAGAACTCGTGTTACCAAGATTCCATATTCTTGCTTAGCAAGAGGTCGGTTAGTTTCCTGTATATGAGGACTCCCATTACCGAGATTCCTGCTTCATTCTCAGCAAGACGCCGAGACATTTCCTGGTGACCTAGAATTCCAGTTGTTTGGATATCAAGAGAAAGACTCCCATATGTTTCTTGGGGAACTGGAATCCAAGATTCCTGGTTCCCTTTTAAAAAGACACCCTAAAAATGTGGGAACCTAGAAGCCCAGATTATTGATTAAACCTTATCATGATTCCGTGTAGATTTCAGCAATAGAGAACTCCAAGAACCCGGATTCCCTTTTCTTTCTCAGTAAGATGCTCTGATTTTCCGTGTCTATGTGGATCCAAAAATCTGTATACATAAAGGGCAGATGCCCAGATGTTTCCTTGGGATGGGGAATCGATGATTCCTGGTTACAGTTTAATCATACCTACTAAATATTTGGTAATTACAAAACCCTCGGAACCTCTCCAAATAAAAGAAAAATGGAAATTTAAGGATTGCAAAATTCACCTAAAGACCAGAGTTACATCCTAATATGGCAAGAAGATTCTTTTTGTCCTGGAATCTGGCCTTAGTTGTTTCAAGGAACCTAATGGACTTGTAGTGCCCGATACCCGTTTACAACTATCAAGAGGACCAGAATGTTGCTGGAGTCCTGAAATGACTGATTCGTAATATCCGCATGTGAAATTGCTCCAAAACATGTGGGGATCTCGTAGCCTTGTTTCTTGTTTGTCCCATAGCAGACACCCTGGGAATTTGTTGGATTGAGGACTCGTATAAAAATGATTCTTTATTCTTCCTTAGTTAGAGGCCGTGTATTGTCCTGTATATGATGCATCTCTTTCCCTAGATTACTGTTTTGAAACCCTGATTCTTGTTTAGCCCTTAATAAGACGCCATGTAGATTTTTTGATAGAGGAACCGTGTAAAACTGATTTCTTAATTTTTCATAGCAAGAGGTAGTGTAGTTTTCTGTATATGAGGATTGTTATTAACCACATTCATGCCTCTAATCCCTGATTCTTTTTTAGCCTTCTGCAAGATGCCCTGTAAATTTTTATATCTGAGGCCTCATAATACCCTGATTCCTTATTCTCAGCAAAAGCCGTGTAGTTGCCTGTATATGAGTATACCCTTTCACCGATACATGCTCCAAAACACTGATTCTTGTTTAGACCTTAGCAAGACGCCCTGTAGTTTTTTGGGATTGAGAACACATGCAACCCCGATTCCTTATTCTTTCTTAGCAAAAGGCCATGTATAGTTGCCTGTATATGAAGATTTCATTTCCTCAGAGCATGATTCTAAAACCCTAATTTGTGTTTAGTCCTTAGCAAGACACCCTGAAGTTTTTTAGGGATTGAGGACACATGTAAACCAGATTCCTTATTCTTCCTTAGCAATAGACAGTGCAGTTTCCTGTATATGAGGACTCCCATTACCAGAATCCTACTTCAAAAACCAGATTCCTGGTTATCTCTTCACAAGACACCCTGTCGATTTTTGGGATGGAGGACTCGTGTAACCAAGATTCCGTATTCGTCCTTAGCAAGAGGTCGTGTAGTCTCCTGTACATGAGGGTTCCCATTACCGAGATTCCTGGTTCATTCTCAGCAAGACGCCGAGACATATCCTGTTGACCTAGAATTTCAGTTGTTTGGATATCAAGAGGAAAGACTCCC
>NW_007129461.1:0-4646 GCF_000164805.1 Carlito syrichta
AATGTCCAGCAGTATTTTCCAGCAGTATTTACGAGGTAAACCTGTAGCCAGAGATCACATTAACAAACGGCGAGATGATTCCTTGGATTGTGGGATCTGGCCTTATAGGACCCTGTGGAACAAACGGAACATTAGGCCAGTTTCTGAGTTACAACTATCAAGAGGCACAACAGGTTCCTTGGGATCGGTAAAGCCCAACTGGTGGTATGCATATAGGACGTAGCTCTGATAATATGGGGATAAGATCTCCCAGATTACAGATATGCATCTAGCTAAGGTCCCTTTCGAGTCCTAGGTATGAGCACCCCCTTAAGCCAGGGATAAGTGTAGCAATTGCCCAGATATTTTGCAAGCTACATGGAAACCGAGATTCCTGGTTCCTATTTAGTAATACGTGTAGAAACTTTCAAGAGACACAGTGACCCAGATTCCTGTTTTGTTCTAAACAAAACGCCGAGATGTTTCCTGTTGACCTCAAAGTCCAGACTTGTATACCAATAGTCAGATGATAAGAATATTTCTGCAGACGTTGAATCTAAGATTCCTGGTTCCATCCAAAAAGTACCTCCTAAAAATGTGAACAACTAATCTCAAAATGCTAATTTCGAACAGCTGAACCACCAGAAGTTTCTGGAGTACGAGGTAATACTGAAGTCAGGGCTTACATACAATATTACGAGAAAATTACATATGTCCTGGAATCTGGCCTTAGAGGTTTCGAGTATCTAATTTGATTGTAGTGCCAGATTCGCGTTCACAATTATCAAGAGTACCAGAATGTTGCTGGAGTTCTGGAATGATTGTTTTGTAATATCAACATGGGAAAAAGCTTAAAACATGAGGGGCTCGAAATCTGGATTATTGTTTAGGCCTTAGGAAGACGTCCTGCAGATTTTCGGAATTGAGGACTCATGTAACCAAGAATCCTTATTCATCATTAGCAAGAGGAAGTGCAGTTTCCTGTATATGAGGACTCCCATTACCCAGACTCCTGCTTCAACTCAGTAAGACAGTGAGACATTTCCTTGAGATGTAGAATTTAAGTTGTTTGGATATCAATAGAAAGACTCCCAGAAGCTTCCTGGGGAATTTGAAACCACGATTCCTGCTTCCCTTTAACAAGACACTCTAAAAATGTGGGGACCTAGAAGCCCAGATTCCTGATTAAACCGTATCAAGTGGCCCTGTAGACTTCAGCGATTGAGAACTCCAAGAACCCGCATTCCCTTTTCTTTCTTTACACAATGCCCTGATTTTTCCTGTCCATATGGATTCCAAACTCTGTATACAAAAAGACAGATGCCCAGAAGTTTCCTAGGGACGTTAAAACCATGATACCTTGGTACCTTTAAAAATACATACTAAACATTTGGCAACTGCAAAACCCTTGTCCCCTCTCAAAATAAAAGGAGAAACGGAAGTTGAAGGATTACAGGGTTCATCTTAAGACCAGAGATACATCCAAATATGGCAAGAAGATTCTTTTTGTCCTGGAATCTGGCCTTAGTTGTTCCGAGGAACCTAACGGACTTGTGGTGCCCGATACCCATTTACAGCTACCAAGAGGACCAGAATGTTGTTGAAGTCGTGAAAGGACTGATTCGTAATACCACATGCTAAATTGCTCCTAAACATGTGGGAAGCTCGAAGCCCTGTTTCTTGTTTGTTCCGTAGCAGACCTCCTGGTAAATTTTTGGATTGAGGACTCGTAAAACAATGATTCTTTCTTCTTCTTTAGTTAGAGGCCATGTAGTGTCCTGTGTATGAGGACACTCTTTCCCTAGATTCCTGTTTCAAAACCCTGATTCTTGTTTAGTCCTTGATAAGACGACATGTAGATTTTATTGGTAGAGGAACCTTGTAAATCTGATTTCTTATTTTTCCTCAGCGAGAGGCCGTGTAGTTTTCTGGATATGAGGACTGCTCTTACCTACATTCATGCTTCTAATCTCTGATTTTTCTTTAGCCTTCAGCAAGATGCCCTGTAGATTTTTATGTCTGAGGATTCCTATAACCCAGGTTCCTTATTCTTAGCAAAAGCCGAGTAGTTGCCTGTATATGAGTACTCCCATTCCCTGATAAATGCTTCGAAACCCTGATTCTCGTTAGACTTTAGCAAGACGCTCTGTGGTTTCTTGGGGATTGAGAACACATGTATCCCAGATTCCTTATTCTTTCTTAGCAAATGGCCGTGTAGTTGCCTGTATATGAGGCCTTCATTTCTCCAGAATCATGCTTTAAAACGCTGATTCATATTTAACTCTTAGGAAGACACCCAGAATTTTTTAGGGATTGAGGACACGTTTAAACCAGATTCTTTATTCTTCCTTAGCAATAGGTAGTGCAGTTTCCTGTATATGAGGACTCCCATTACCAAGATTCCTACTTCAAACACCCGATTCGTGTTTATCTCTTAGCAAGACGACCGGTAGATTTTTGGGATGGAGAACTCGTGGTACCAAGATTCCGTATTCTTGCTTAGCAAGCGGTCGGTTAGTTTCCCTGTATATGAGGACTCGCATTACCGAGATTCCTGTTTCATTCTCAGCAAGACGCCGAGACATTTCCTGGTGACCTAGAATTCCAGTTGTTTGGATATCAAGAGAAAGACTCCCATATGTTTCTTGGGGAACTGGAATCCAAGATTCCTGGTTCCCTTTTAAAAAGACACCCTAAAAATGTGGGAACCTAGAAGCCCAGATTATTGATTAAACCTTATCATGATTCCGTGTAGATTTCAGCAATAGAGAACTCCAAGAACCCGGATTCCCTTTTCTTTCTCAGTAAGATGCTCTGATTTTCCGTGTCTATGTGGATTCCAAAAATCTGTATACATAAAGGCAGATGCCCAGATGTTTCCTTGGGATGGGGAATCGATGATTCCTGGTTACAGTTTAATCATACCTACTAAATATTTGGTAATTACAAAACCCTCGGAACCTCTCCAAATAAAAGAAAAATGGAAATTTAAGGATTGCAAAATTCACCTAAAGACCAGAGTTACATCCTAATATGGCAAGAAGATCCTTTTTGTCCTGGAATCTGGCCTTAGTTGTTTCAAGGAACCTAACGGACTTGTAGTGCCCGATACCCGTTTACAACTATCAAGAGGATCAGAATGTTGCTGGAGTCCTGAAATGACTGATTCATAATATCCGCATGTGAAATTGCTCCAAAACATGTGGGGATCTCGTAGCCCTGTTTCTTGTTTGTCCCATAGCAGACACCCTGGGAATTTGTTGGATTGAGGACTCGTATAAAAATGATTCTTTATTCTTCCTTAGTTAGAGGCCGTGTATTGTCCTGTATATGATGAATCTCTTTCCCTAGATTATTGTTTTGAAACCCTGATTCTTGTTTAGCCCTTAATAAGACGCCATGTAGATTTTTTGATAGAGGAACCGTGTAAAACTGATTTCTTAATTTTTCATAGCAAGAGGTAGTGTAGTTTCTGTATATGAGGATTGTTATTAACCACATTCATGCCTCTAATCCCTGATTCTTTTTTAGCCTTCTGCAAGATGCCCTGTAAATTTTTATATCTGAGGCCTCATAATACCCTGATTCCTTATTCTCAGCAAAAGCCGTGTAGTTGCCTGTATATGAGTATACCCTTTCACAAATACATGCTCCAAAACACTGATTCTTGTTTAGACCTTAGCAAGACGCCCTGTAGTTTTTGGGATTGAGAACACATGCAACCCCGATTCCTTATTCTTTCTTAGCAAAAGGCCATGTAGAGTTGCCTGTATATGAAGATTTCATTTCCTCAGAGCATGATTCTAAAAGCCTAATTTGTGTTTAGTCCTTAGCAAGACACCCTGAAGTTTTTTAGGGATTGAGGACACATGTAAACCAGATTCTTTATTCTTCCTTAGCAATAGACAGTGCAGTTTCCTGTATATGAGGACTCCCATTACCAGAATCCAACTTCAAAAACCAGATTCCTGGTTATCTCTTTGAAGACACCCTGTAGATTTTTGGGATGGAGGACTCGTGTAACCAAGATTCCGTATTCGTCCTTAGCAAGAGGTCGTGTAGTCTCCTGTACATGAGGGTTCCCATTACCGAGATTCCTGGTTCATTCTCAGCAAGACGCCAAGACATATCCTGTTGACCTAGAATTTCAGTTGTTTGGATATCAAGAGAAAGACTCCCATAAGTTTCTTGGGGACTGGAATCCAAGATTCCTGGTTCCCTTTTAAAAGGACACACAAAAAATGTGGGGACCTAGAAGCCCAGGTTGCTGATTAAATCTTATCAGGAGTCCCTGTTGATTTTGGTGATTGACAACTGAAAGAAACCAGATTCCTGGTTCTTTCTCAGCAAGATGCCTTGATTTTCTCTGTCTATGAGGATTCCAAAAATCTGAATACATAAAGACAGATGCACAGATGTTTCCTAGGGACAGAGAATTCATGATTCCTTGTTACATTTTAATCATACGTACTAAATATTTGGCAACTACAAAACCCTCGGCCCCTCTCCAAATAAAAGGACAAACGGAAGTTTAAGGATTACCAAGTTCATCTTAAGACCAGAGTTTCATCCAAATATGGCAAGATGATCTTTTTGGTCCTGGAATCTGGCCTTACTTGGCCCAAGGAACTTAAGGGACTTGTAGTACCAGATACACGTTACAACTA
>NW_007129462.1:0-4274 GCF_000164805.1 Carlito syrichta
CCAATATTACGAGAAAATTACATATGTCCTGGAATCTGGCCTTAGAGGTTTCGAGTATCTAATTTGATTGTAGTGCCAGATTCGCGTTCACAATTATCAAGAGTACCAGAATGTTGCTGGAGTTCTGGAATGATTGTTTTGTAATATCAACATGGGAAAAAGCTTAAAACATGAGGGGCTCGAAATCTGGATTATTGTTTAGGCCTTAGGAAGACGTCCTGCAGATTTTCGGAATTGAGGACTCATGTAACCAAGAATCCTTATTCATCATTAGCAAGAGGAAGTGCAGTTTCCTGTATATGAGGACTCCCATTACCCAGACTCCTGCTTCAATTCAGTAAGACAGTGAGACATTTCCTTGAGATGTAGAATTTAAGTTGTTTGGATATCAATAGAAAGACTCCCAGAAGCTTCCTGGGGAATTTGAAACCACGATTCCTGCTTCCCTTTAACAAGACACTCTAAAAATGTGGGGACCTAGAAGTCCAGATTCCTGATTAAACCGTATCAAGTGGCCCTGTAGACTTCAGCGATTGAGAACTCCAAGAACCCGCATTCCCTTTTCTTTCTTTGCACAATGCCCTGATTTTTCCTGTCCATATGGATTCCAAACTCTGTATACAAAAAGACAGATGCCCAGAAGTTTCCTAGGGACGTTAAAACCATGATTCCTTGGTACCTTTAAAAATACATACTAAACATTTGGCAACTGCAAAACCCTTGTCCCCTCTCAAAATAAAAGGAGAAACGGAAGTTGAAGGATTACAGGGTTCATCTTAAGACCAGAGTTACATCCAAATATGGCAAGAAGATTCTTTTTGTCCTGGAATCTGGCCTTAGTTGTTCCGAGGAACCTAACGGACTTGTGGTGCCCAATACCCATTTACAGCTACCAAGAGGACCAGAATGTTGTTGAAGTCGTGAAAGGACTGATTCGTAATACCACATGCTAAATTGCTCTGAAACATGTGGGGAGCTCGAAGCCCTGTTTCTTGTTTGTCCCGTAGCAGACCTCCTGGGAAGTTTTTGGATTGAGGACTCGTAAAACAATGATTCTTTCTTCTTCTTTAGTTAGAGGCCGTGTAGTGTCCTGTGTATGAGGACACTCTTTCCCTAGATTCCTGTTTTGAAACCCTGATTCTTGTTTAGTCCTTGATAAGACGACATGTAGATTTTATTGGTAGAGGAACCTTGTAAATCTGATTTCTTATTTTTCCTCAGCAAGAGGCCGTGTAGTTTTCTGTATATGAGGACTGCTCTTACCCACATTCATGCTTCTAATCTCTGATTTTTCTTTAGCCTTCAGCAAGATGCCCTGTAGATTTTTATGTCTGAGGATTCCTATAACCCAGGTTCCTTATTCTTAGCAAAAGCCGAGTAGTTGCCTGTATATGAGTACTCCCATTCCCTGATAAATGCTTTGAAACCCTGATTCTCGTTAGACCTTAGCAAGACGCTCTGTGGTTTCTTGGGGATTGAGAACACATGTATCCCAGATTCCTTATTCTTTCTTAGCAAAAGGCCGTGTAGTTGCCTGTATATGAGGACTTCATTTCTCCAGAATCATGTTTTAAAACGCTGATTCATATTTAACTCTTAGGAAGACACCCATAATTTTTTAGGGATTGAGGACACGTGTAAACCAGATTCTTTATTCTTCCTTAGCAATAGGCAGTGCAGTTTCCTGTATATGAGGACTCCCATTACCAAGATTCCTACTTCAAACAACCGATTCGTGTTTATCTCTTAGCAAGATGACTGGTAGATTTTTGGGATGGAGAACTCGTGTTACCAAGATTCCGTATTCTTGCTTAGCAAGAGGTCGGTTAGTTTCCTGTATATGAGGACTCTCATTACCGAGATTCCTGCTTCATTCTCAGCAAGACGCCGAGACATTTCCTGGTGACCTAGAATTCCAGTTGTTTGGATATCAAGAGAAAGACTCCCATATGTTTCTTGGGGAACTGGAATCCAAGATTCCTGGTTCCCTTTTAAAAAGACACCCTAAAAATGTGGGAACCTAGAAGCCCAGATTATTGATTAAACCTTATCATGATTCCGTGTAGATTTCAGCAATAGAGAACTCCAAGAACCCGGATTCCCTTTTCTTTCTCAGTAAGATGCTCTGATTTTCCGTGTCTATGTGGATTCCAAAAATCTGTATACATAAAGGCAGATGCCCAGATGTTTCCTTGGGATGGAGAATCGATGATTCCTGGTTACAGTTTAATCATACCTACTAAATATTTGGTAATTACAAAACCCTCGGAACCTCTCCAAATAAAAGAAAAATGGAAATTTAAGGATTGCAAAATTCACCTAAAGACCAGAGTTACATCCTAATATGGCAAGAAGATCCTTTTTGTCCTGGAATCTGGCCTTAGTTGTTTCAAGGAACCTAACGGACTTGTAGTGCCCGATACCCGTTTACAACTATCAAGAGGATCAGAATGTTGCTGGAGTCCTGAAATGACTGATTCATAATATCCGCATGTGAAATTGCTCCAAAACATGTGGGGATCTCGTAGCCCTGTTTCTTGTTTGTCCCATAGCAGACACCCTGGGAATTTGTTGGATTGAGGACTCGTATAAAAATGATTCTTTATTCTTCCTTAGTTAGAGGCCGTGTATTGTCCTGTATATGATGAATCTCTTTCCCTAGATTATTGTTTTGAAACCCTGATTCTTGTTTAGCCCTTAATAAGACGCCATGTAGATTTTTTGATAGAGGAACCGTGTAAAACTGATTTCTTAATTTTTCATAGCAAGAGGTAGCGTAGTTTTCTGTATATGAGGATTGTTATTAACCACATTCATGCCTCTAATCCCTGATTCTTTTTTAGCCTTCTGCAAGATGCCCTGTAAATTTTTATATCTGAGGACTCATAATTCCCTGATTCCTTATTCTCAGCAAAAGCCGTGTAGTTGCCTGTATATGAGTATACCCTTTCACCGATACATGCTCCAAAACACTGATTCTTGTTTAGACCTTAGCAAGACGCCCTGTAGTTTTTTGGGATTGAGAACACATGCAACCCCGATTCCTTATTCTTTCTTAGCAAAAGGCCATGTATAGTTGCCTGTATATGAAGATTTCATTTCCTCAGAGCATGATTCTAAAACCCTAATTTGTGTTTAGTCCTTAGCAAGACACCCTGAAGTTTTTTAGGGATTGAGGACACATGTAAACCAGATTCCTTATTCTTCCTTAGCAATAGACAGTGCAGTTTCCTGTATATGAGGACTCCCATTACCAGAATCCTACTTCAAAAACCAGATTCCTGGTTATCTCTTCACAAGACACCCTGTCGATTTTTGGGATGGAGGACTCGTGTAACCAAGATTCCGTATTCGTCCTTAGCAAGAGGTCGTGTAGTCTCCTGTACATGAGGGTTCCCATTACCGAGATTCCTGGTTCATTCTCAGCAAGACGCCGAGACATATCCTGTTGACCTAGAATTTCAGTTGTTTGGATATCAAGAGAAAGACTCCCATAAGTTTCTTGGGAACTGGAATCCAAGATTCCTGGTTCCCTTTTAAAAAGACACACAAAAAATGTGGGGACCTAGAAGCCCAGATTGCTGATTAAATCTTATCAGGAGTCCCTGTTGATTTTGGTGATTGACAACTGAAAGAAACCAGATTCCTGGTTCTTTCTCAGCAAGATGCCCTGATTTTCTCTGTCTATGAGGATTCCAAAAATCTGAATACATAAAGACAGATGCACAGATGTTTCCTAGGGACAGAGAATTCATGATTCCTTGTTACATTTTAATCATACATACTAAATATTTGGCAACTACAAAACCCTCGGCCCCTCTCCAAATAAAAGGACAAACGGAAGTTTAAAGATTACCAAGTTCATCTTAAGACCAGAGTTTCATCCAAATATGGCAAGATGATCTTTTTGGTCCTGGAATCTGACCTTACTTGGCCCAAGGATCCTAATTGACTTGTAGTACCAGATACACGTTTACAACTATCAAGAGGACCAGAATGCTGCTGGAGTGCTGAAATGACTGATTTGTAATACCCACAAGCCAAATAGATCCGAATCATGAGGTGAGCTCGAAGCCCTGATTCTTATTCATCCCATAGCAATACACCCTGAGAATGTTTTGGATTGGGGACTCGTGTATCACAAATTTTTTATTCTTCATTAGCGAGAGGCCATGTAGAGTTCTGTGTATGAGGACTCCCTTTTCCCAGAATCCTGTTTCGAATCCGCAATTCTTGTTTAGCCTTTAGAAAGATGCATGTAGATATTGTTACTG
>NW_007129463.1:0-3464 GCF_000164805.1 Carlito syrichta
CCAGGTGTAATCCAGATTCCTTATTATTACTTAGCAAAATGCCGTGTAGTTTCCTGTATATGATGACTCTCATTATCCAGATTCCTGCTTCACTCTGCAGGATACTGAGACAGTTCCTGGTGACATAGAATTCCAGTTGTTTTAATATCAAGAGAAATACTGCCATAATGTACTTTGGGAACTGCAGTCCACGATTCCTCGATCCCCTTAACAAGACCTCGCCAAAATGTGGAATCTTCAAAACCCAACATCCTAATTCCGACCAGCCCGCCCGTAAGAATTTTCTGTAGTTTGTTGTCCCCCGAATCGAGGGATTTTGTACGAATATGCCATTTGATTCCTGGGGATCGTGATTATGGTCGTAGATGTTCCTAGGACACAAAAGGATTTGTAGGACCAGGTCCTTGATTACAACTAACAAGAGGACCAGAAAGTTCCTGTGGATCCGTAATGACAGATTTAAGGTATCCACGGAGCAAGTAGCTCTGAAAAATATAGGGTCCCAGAAACCCAGATTGCTTATTAAACCTTTTCAAGAGGCCCTGTAGATTCCAGTTAATGAGAGCATCTAGAACCGGATTTCCTTTTCATTCTCAGCAAGATGCCCTGATTTTCCCTTGTGATTTGGATCCCCTAACTGTGTATACAAATAGACAGATGCCCAGAAATTTCCTATGGACTTGGAATCCATGATTGCTGATTGCCCTTAAAAGTATGCAATAAATATTTAGCAACCTCAAAACACTAGGCCCCTACCTGAATAGATTGTCAAATGAAAGTTTCAGCATTGTGAAGTACACCTTAAGATGAGAGTTACACACAAATATGGAAAGAAGATTCTTTGGGTCCTAGAATCTGCCCTTTGTTGTCTCATTGAAACCAGTGGACTTGTAGGTACACATTATCAATTACAACTATCAAGATGACCAGAAGGTTGCTGAGAGTATATAATGACAAAATTGTCATATCCAAGAGGCCATTAGCTCTAAAAAATGTGGGGAATTAGAGGTCCAGATTCCAGTTTAGCCCTTATAATGTTGCTCTGCAGAATCTTGGACTGGTGACTCCCATAACACAGATTCGTTTTGTTCTCAATAAGACTCCCGTACGTTACTTGGAGACGTGGAAATACAAAGTCGTATATATCAATACTCATACACCCAAAAGATCACAAGGGCCCTGGAATCCAAGATTGGTGGATCCCCTTTAAGAATATGTCCAAAATATGTGGGAACTCTTAATATCAAGTTCTGAATATCAACCAGAAATTCCAGCAGTAGTTTCTGGTTTAGGAGGGAAATATGAGCCAGAATTACATTATAAAATGGGGAGATGATTCCTTGGGTTGTGAATCTGGGCCTTCCAACCTCCTTCAAAACAAGCGGAGTAGATGGCCAGATTCTCTGTTACAACTAACAAGAGGAGCAGCAGGTTCCTGGGGATCAGTAATGTCAGATTTGTGGTATGAATATAGGAATTAGTTCTGAGAAATGTGAGGAACAGGACTCCCAAATTCCTGATTAGCATTTAGAAAAATCCTGTAGACTTCTAGGTTTGAGAACTACCTTAAGTCAGGGAAAAATTAGCAAGTGCCCAGAAGTTTGCTGGTCACATGGAAACTGATTTTCCTTGTCCCACATTGGTAACATGAGGAGAAGCTTTCTTGTGACATAGTGTCCCAGATTCCTGCTTCTTTTCAGGAAAACGATCAGATCTTTCCCGGTGCCCTGAAAGTCCAGACTTTTGGTTCCCAATGGAAAGACTCCAGAATGTTTCTGTAGACTTGGAAGCCAAGAACCTGGTGCCCTCCCAAAAATACCTCTAAAAATGGTGCAACATCTAAACCCAAGGTCCTCATTCCGAATAGCTGAACTACCAGAATTTTCTGGCCTACAAGGTAACCCTGAACTCAGGGCTCACATTCAAAAAAACTGAGATGATTACTTGTATCCTGGAATTGGGCGTTAGAGGATCCAGAATCTAATTGAACTTGTAGTGCCATATTATCATTTAAACTATTGAGAGAACCAGAATGTTGCTGGTCTTCTAAAATGACTGATTCATAATATCCAAATAGGAAATAGCTCAGAAAAATGTGGGAACGCCGAAGCCCGGAGTTTTGTAGACCTTAGCAAGACGCCTTGCATATTTTTTGAATTGAGGACTAGTGTAGCCCAAATTCTTTATTCTTCCTTAGCAAGAGCCCATGTAGTTTACTGCAAATGAGGACTCCCATTCTCCAGAGTCCTGCTTTGAAATTCTGATTCTTGTTTAGCCCTTAGCAAGATGCCCAGTAGATTTTTGGCATTGAGGACTCGGGAAAACCAGATTTCTTAATCTTTCTTAGCAAGAGACTGTGTAGTTTCCTGTGAATGAAGACTCTCATTGCCCAGATTCCTGCTACAAAACCCTGATTCTTGTTTAGCCCTTAGAAAGACACCCTGCAGATTTTTAGTGTTGAGTATATGTGTAACCCAGATTCCTTATTTGTCCTTAGCAAGAGGCCATGAATTTTTCTGTATATGAGTACTCCCATTCCCTAGATTAGTGATCCAATCCGTGATGCATTTTATCCTTAGTAAGACTCCCTGTAGGTTTTTGGATGTGAGGACTTGTGTATCCAGGTTCTTATTCTTCTGTAGCAAGAGGCCATGTAGGTTCCTGTATATGAGGACTCCCATTATGCAGATTCCTGCTTCATTTTCAGCAATACGCTGAATATTTCCTGATGAACTTAGAATTCCAGTGGTTTGGATGTCAATAGGAAGTCACATTTGGTACCTGGGAAGTGTAATCCAAGTTACCATGGTCCCCTTAACAAGACATCGTAAAAATGTGGAATATTGTAAACCCAATATCCCACCTGCCACCAGACCGACCACAAGAAAGATCTGTATTTTGAGGCAACCTGAAGTGAAGGATTTAGTAGCAAAATGCCAATTGTTTCCTGGGGTACTGGATTATGGCCAAAGATGTTCATAAGAAGCAAACGGATTTGAAGACCCAGATCCTTGATTACAATTATCAAGAGGACCGTAAATTTCTTGGGAATATTTAATGTGAGATTTTAGGTATTCACGATGCAAGTAGCTCTGAAAAATGTAGGGATCTACAAGCCCAGATCCCTCATTAAACATTAGCAAGAGGTCTTATAGAATTTGGTGATTGAGGACTCCCTGAACCCGGATTTCGTTCTCATTCTCAGCAAGATGCCCTGATTTTCCCTGATATCTGGATTCCAAAATCTTGTATAAAAATAGACAGATGCCCAGCTGTTTTCCAAGGTTGTGGAATCCGTGATTCCTGGTTACCTTTAAAAATATATACGACATGCTTCGCAACCTCAGAACACCAGGCCCATATCAAGTAGATGCACAAACAGAAGTTTTAGGTTTACAGGGTACGTCTTAAGTCAGAGTTGCATACAAATATGGCTAGATGATTCTTTCAGTCCAGGAATCTGA
>NW_007129464.1:0-11509 GCF_000164805.1 Carlito syrichta
CCAGGTGTAATCCAGATTCCTTATTATTACTTAGCAAAATGCCGTGTAGTTTCCTGTATATGATGACTCTCATTATCCAGATTCCTGCTTCACTCTGCAGGATACTGAGACAGTTCCTGGTGACATAGAATTCCAGTTGTTTTAATATCAAGAGAAATACTGCCATAATGTACTTTGGGAACTGCAGTCCACGATTCCTGGATCCCCTTAACAAGACCTCCCCAAAATGTGGAATCTTCAAAACCCAACATCCTAATTCCGACCAGCCTGCCCATAAGAATTTTCTGTAGTTTGTGGTCCCCTGAATCGAGGGATTTTGTACGAATATGCCATTTGATTCCTGGGGATCGTGATTATGGTCGTAGATGTTCCTAGGACACAAAAGGATTTGTAGGGCCAGATCCTTGATTACAACTAACAAGAGGACCAGAAAGTTCCTGTGGATCCGTAATGACAGATTTAAGGTATCCACGGAGCAAGTAGCTCTGAAAAATATAGGGTCCCAGAAACCCAGATTGCTTATTAAACCTTTTCAAGAGGCCCTGTAGATTCCAGTTAATGAGAGCATCTAGAACCGGATTTCCTTTTCATTCTCAGCAAGATGCCCTGATTTTCCCTTGTGATTTGGAACCCCTAACTGTGTATACAAATAGACAGATGCCCAGAAATTTCCTATGGACTTGGAATCCATGATTGCTGATTGCCCTTAAAAGTATGCAATAAATATTTAGCAACCTCAAAACACTAGGCCCCTATCTGAATAGATTGTCAAATGAAAGTTTCAGCATTGTGAGGTACACCTTAAGATGAGAGTTACACACAAATATGGAAAGAAGATTCTTTGGGTCCTAGAATCTGCCCTTTGTTGTCTCGTGGAAACCAGTGGACTTGTAGGTACACATTATCAATTACAACTATCAAGATGACCCGAAGGTTGCTGAGAGTATATAATGACAAAATTGTCATATCCAAGAGGCCATTAGCTCTAAAAAATGTGGGTAATTAGAAGTCCAGGTTCCAGTTTAGCCCTTATAATGTTGCTCTGCAGAATCTTGGACTGGTGACTCCCATAACACAGATTCGTTTTGTTCTCAATAAGACTCCCGTACGTTACTTGGAGACGTGGAAATACAAAGTCATATATATCAATACTCATACACCCAAAAGATCACAAGGGCCCTGGAATCCAAGATTGCTGGATCCCCTTTAAGAATATGTCCAAAATATGTGGGAACTCTTAATATCAAGTTCTGAATATCAACCAGAAATTCCGGCAGTAGTTTCTGGTTTAGGAGGAAAATATGAAGCCAGAAATTACATTATAAAATGGGGAGATGATTCCTTGGGTTGTGGAATCTGGCCTTCCAGCCTCCTTCAAAACAAGCGGAGTAGATGGCCAGATTCTCTGTTACAACTAACAAGAGGAGCAGCAGGTTCCTGGGGATCAGTAATGTCAGATTTGTGGTATGAATATAGGAATTAGTTCTGAGAAATGTGAGGAACAGGACTCCCAAATTCCTGATTAGCATTTAGAAAAATCCTGTAGACTTCTAGGTTTGAGAACTACCTTAAGTCAGGGAAAAATTAGCAAGTGCCCAGAAGTTTGCTGGTCACATGGAAACTGATTTTCCTTGTCCCACATTGGTAACATGAGGAGAAGCTTTCTTGTGACATAGTGTCCCAGATTCCTGCTTCTTTTCAGGAAAACGATCAGATCTTTCCCGGTGCCCTGAAAGTCCAGACTTTTGGTTCCCAATGGAAAGACTCCAGAATGTTTCTGTAGACTTGGAAGCCAAGAACCTGGTGCCCTCCCAAAAATACCTCTAAAAATGGTGCAACATCTAAACCCAAGGTCCTCATTCCGAATAGCTGAACTACCAGAATTTTCTGGCCTACAAGGTAACCCTGAACTCAGGGCTCACATTCAAAAAAACTGAGATGATTACTTGTATCCTGGAATTGGGCGTTAGAGGATCCAGAATCTAATTGAACTTGTAGTGCCATATTATCATTTAAACTATTGAGAGAACCAGAATGTTGCTGGTCTTCTAAAATGACTGATTCATAATATCCAAATAGGAAATAGCTCAGAAAAATGTGGGAACGCCGAAGCCCGGAGTTTTGTAGACCTTAGCAAGACGCCTTGCATATTTTTTGAATTGAGGACTAGTGTAGCCCAAATTCTTTATTCTTCCTTAGCAAGAGCCCATGTAGTTTACTGCAAATGAGGACTCCCATTCTCCAGAGTCCTGCTTTGAAATTCTGATTCTTGTTTAGCCCTTAGCAAGATGCCCAGTAGATTTTTGGCATTGAGGACTCGGGAAAACCAGATTTCTTAATCTTTCTTAGCAAGAGACGGTGTAGTTTCCTGTGAATGAAGACTCTCATTGCCCAGATTCCTGCTACAAAACCCTGATTCTTGTTTAGCCCTTAGAAAGACGCCCTGCAGATTTTTAGTATTGAGTATATGTGTAACCCAGATTCCTTATTTGTCCTTAGCAAGAGGCCATGAATTTTTCTGTATATGAGTACTCCCATTCCCCAGATTATTGATGCCAATCCCTGATGCATTTTTATCCCTTAGTAAGACTCCCTGTAGGTTTTTTGGATGTGAGGACTTGTGTATCCAGGTTCCTTATTCTTCTGTAGCAAGAGGCCATGTAGGTTCCTGTATATGAGGACTCCCATTATGCAGATTCCTGCTTCATTTTCAGCAATACGCTGAATATTTCCTGATGAACTTAGAATTCCAGTGGTTTGGATGTCAATAGGAAGTCACATTTGGTACCTGGGAAGTGTAATCCAAGTTACCATGGTCCCCTTAACAAGACATCGTAAAAATGTGGAATATTGTAAACCTAATATCCCATCTGCCACCAGACCGACCACAAGAAAGATTTGTATTTTGAGGCAACCTGAAGTGAAGGATTTAGTAGCAAAATGCCAATTGTTTCCTGGGGTACTGGATTATGGCCGAAGATGTTCATAAGAAGCAAACAGATTTGAAGACCCAGATCCTTGATTACAATTATCAAGAGGACCGTAAATTTCTTGGGAATATTTAATTTGAGATTTTAGGTATTCACGATGCAAATAGCTCTGAAAAATGTAGGGATCTACAAGCCCAGATTCCTCATTAAACATTAGCAAGAGGTCTTATAGAATTTGGTGATTGAGGACTTCCTGAACCCAGATTTCGTTCTCATTCTCAGCAAGATGCCCTGATTTTCCCTGGCATCTGGATTCCAAAATCCTGTATAAAAATAGACAGATGCCCAGCTGTTTTCCAAGGTTGTGGAATCCGTGATTCCTGGTTACCTTTAAAAATATATACGACATGCTTCGCAACCTCAGAACACCAGGCCCATATCAAGTAGATGCACAAACAGAAGTTTTAGGTTTACAGGGTACATCTTAAGTCAAGAGTTGCATACAAATATGGCGAGATTATTCTTTCAGTCCAGGAATCTGACTTTACTTGTCCCGAGGAACCCAACTGAATTTAAGGGATAGATTCTTGGTTGCAACAATCAAGAGGACCAGAATGTTGCTCGGAATCTATAATGACACTTGTCATTTCCAAGTGGCAAGTAGCTCTGAAGAATTTGGAGAACTAGAAACCCAGATTCCAGGTAAGCCTTATAATGGAGCCCTGTAGAATTCATGGATTGAGGCCTCCCATAACCCATATTCCTTTTTTTAATTCATCAGGAAGACGTCCGGGCATTTTCTGGTGATGTGGAAGTACAAACTCTTACATACCAATACTCATACGTCCAGAAGCTTCCCAGAGTCCTGGAATCCAAGATTGCTAGTTCCCTCTTAAGAATATTTCTAAACATATGGGAACCCATAATCCCATATAATGAATACCAAAAATAATGTCCAGCAGTAGTTTCTGAACCACGAGGTAAACCTGAAGCCAGAGATCACATTAACAAATGGCGAGATGATTCCTTGGATTGTGGAATCTGGCCTTATAGGACCCTGTGGAACAAACAGAGTAGTAGGCCAGAATCTGAGTTACAACTCTCAAGAGGCACAACAGGTTCTTTGGGATCGGTAAAGCCCGATTGGTGGTATGCATATAAGACATAACTCTGAATAATATGGGGGATCAGATCTCCCAATTCCAGATATGCATCTAACTAAGTCCCTTTCGAGTCCTAGGTATGAAGCACTGCCTTAAGCCAGGGATGAGTGTAGCAATTGCCCAGATGTTTGCAATTTACATGGCAACCGAGATTCCTGGTTCCTATTTACTAACACGTGTAGATTATTTCAAGGGACACAGTGACCCAGATTTCTGTTTCGTTCAAAGCAAAACGCTGAGATGTTTCCTGTTGTCCTGGAAGTCCAGACTCTTGTATACCAGTAATAAGATGACAAGAATATTCCTGCGGACGTCGAATCTAAGATTCCTGGTTCCATACCAAAAGTACCACCAAAAAAATGTGAACAACTAAACCCAATGTCCTAATTTCGAACAGCCGAACCACCAGAGATTTCTGGAGTAGGAGGTAACACTGAAGTCACAGCTTACATACAAAAAATCCGAGATGATTACATGTGTCCTGGAATCTGGCCTCAGAGGTTCCAAGTATCTAAATGGACTTGTAGTGCCAGTTTCAGGTTCCAAAACATCAAGAGTACCCGAATGTTGCTGGAGTTCTGGAATGATTGTTTCATAATATCAACATGGGAAACAGCTCGAGAAAATGAGGGGGCTCTAAGTCTGGATCATTGTTTAGGCCTTAGTAAGACGTCCTGTAGATTTTTGGGATTGAAGACTCATGTAACCCAGAATCCTTCTTCATCATTAGTAATAGGCAGTGCAGATTCATGTATATGAAGACTCCCATTACCCAGACTCCTGCTTTATCCTCAGCAAGACACTGAGAGATTTCCTGGAGATGTAGAATCCAAGTTATTTGGATATCAATAGAAAGACTCCCAGAAGCTTCCTGGGGAATTAGAAAACAAGATTCCTGCTGCCCTTTAACAAGACACCCTAAAAATGTGGGGACTTAGAAGCCCAGATTCCAGAGTACCGAATCAAGTGGCCCTGTAGACTTCAGCGAGATAGAACTACAAGAACCCGTATTCCATTTTCATTATCAGCAAAATGCCCTGATTTTCCCTGTCGATGTGAATTCCAAACTCTGTATACAGAAAGACAGAAGCCCAGAAGTTTCCTAGGGATGTGGAATCCATGATTCCTGGTTACCTTTAAAAATACCCACTAAACATTTGGCAACTGCAAAACCCTTCTCCCCTCTCAAAATAAAAGGAGAAACGGAAGTTGAAGAATTACAGGGTTCATCTTAAGAGCACAGTTACATCCAAATATGGCAAGAAGATTCTTTTTGTCCTGGAAACTGGCCTCAGATGTTCCGAGGACCATAACTTACTTGGAACCCTGATACCTGTTAACAAGTATCAAGAGGACCAGAATGTTGCTGGAGTCCTGAAATGACTGATTCGTAATATCCGCATGTTAAATTGCTCTGAAACATTTGGGGAGCTCGAAGTACTGTTTCTTGTTTGTCCCGTAGCAGACACCTGATAAGTTTTTGGATTGAGGACTCGTATAACAAAGATTGTTTATTCTTCCTTAGTTAGAGGCCGTGTAGTGTCCTGTATATGAGGACTCTCTTTCCCTAGACTCCTATTTCGAAACCCTGATTCTTGTTTAGCCCTTAGTAAGACGCCATGTAGATTTTTTGATAGAGGAACCGTGAAAAACTGATTTCTTATTTTTTCTTGCAAGAGGCCGTGTAGTTTCCTGTACATGAGGAATGCTATTACTGACTTTCATGCTTCGAATCCCTGATTCTTCTTTAGCGCTCAGCAATATGCCCTGTAGATTTTTCAGACTGAGGACTCGTATGACCCACACTGCTTATTTTTAACAATAGCCGTGCAGTTGCCTGTATATAAGTACTCCCTTTCCCAGATACATGATTCGAAACCCTGATGATTGTTTAGACCTTACCAAGATGCCCTGTAGATTTTTTGGGGATTGAGAATACATGTAACCCAGATTTCTTATTCTTTCTTGCCAAAAGTCAGTGTAGTTGCCTGTATATGAGGATTTCATTTCCCCAGATCATGGTTCAAAAACCCTAATTCGTTTTTAGCCCTTAGTAAGACACACTGGAGTTTTTTTGGGGGATTGAGGACACGTATAACCAGATTCCTTATTCTTCCTTCGCAATAGACAGTACAGTTTCTTTTATATGAGGACTCACATTATCCAGATTCCTACTCCCAAACCCTGATTGGTGGTTATCTCTTAGCAAGACGCTATGTAGCTTTTTGGGATAGAGGACTCATGTAACCAAGATTCCTTATTCTTCCATAGCAAGAGGTCACGCACTGTTCTGTATATGATAACTCCCATTACTGAAATTCCTGCTTCATTTTCAGCAAGACGCCGAGACATTTCATGGTGACCTAGAATTCCAGTTGTTTGGATATCAAGAGAAAGACTCCCATAAAGTTCCTGTGGAATTGGAACTCAGGATTCCTGGTTCCCTTTTAAAAAGACACCCTAAAAATGTGGCGAAATAGAAGGCCAGATTGCTGGTTAAACTTTATCAAGAGACCTTGAAGATTTAGGCGATTGAGAACTCCAAGAACCGGATTCCGTTTTCGTTCTCAGCAAGATGCTCTGATTTTCCCTGTCTATGTGGATTCCAAAACTCTGTATATGGAAATGCAGATGCCCAGATGTTTCCTAGGGACGTGGAATCCATGATTCCTGGTTGCATTTTAATAATACGTACTAAATATTTGGCAACTACAAAACCCTCGGCCCCTCTCCAAATAAAAGTACAAAAGAAAATTTAAGGATTACCAAGTTGATCTTAAGACCTGAGTTACATCCAAATACGGCAAGATGCTACTTTTTTTCCTGGAATCTGGCGTTAGTTACCCCGAGGAAACTAAGGGACTTGTAATACCAGATACCCTTTTTCAACTAACAAGAGGACCATAATGTTGCTGGAGTCCTGAAAAGACTGATTCATAATACCAGCAAGCCAAATAGCTGTGAAACATGAGATGAGCTCAAAGCGCTGATCCTTGTCTATCCCGTAGCAAGACACCCTGAGAATTTGTCAGATTGGGGACTCGTGTATCAAAGATTTCTTATTCTGCCTTAGCGAGGGGCCATGTAGTGTCCTGAATATGAGGACTCCCCTTTCCCAGAATCTTGTTTCGAAACCCTGATTCTTGTTTAGCCCTTAGCAAGATGTCATGTAGGTATTGTGGTTGAGGAACCGTGTAAAACAGGTTTCTTATTTCTCCTTAGCAAGTGATCGTGTAGATTCTGTATATGAGGACTGCTATTACCTATATTGCAGCTCTAAACCCTGATTCTTGTTTAGCCCACAGCAGATGGTCTGTTGATTTTTATGAATGGGGACTGCTATAACCCCGATTCTTTTTCTTCCTTGGCAAGGGGCTGTGTTGTTTCCTGTATATTAGGACTCTCATTACATAGATCCTGCTTCGAGACTCAGATTCTGTTTTAACCCTTTCCAAGATGCCCTGTAGATTTTTATGATTGAGGACTCATGTAACCCTGATCCCTTATTCTTTCTTAGCAAAAGGTCATGTAGTTGCCTGTATATAAGTACTCCATTTCCCCAGATTCATGCTTAAAACAACCTGACTCGTGTTTAGAACTTAGCAAGACGACCTGAAATTTTTTGGGGGATTGAGGACACGAGTAACGCACATTCCTTATTCTTACTTAGCAATAGTCAGTGAAGTTTCCTGTATGTGACGACTCCCATTACCCAGATTCCTACTACAAAAACCTGATTCGTGGTTACCTCTTAGGAAGATGGCCTGTAGTTTTTGGGATTGAGGACTCATGTAAACAAGATTCCTTATTCTTCCTTAGAAATATGCCTTGTAGATTCCGGTATATGGTGACTCCCATTACCCATCTTCCTGCTTCAATATGCAGGATGCCGAGACAGTTCCTGGTGACCTAGAATTCCAGTTGTTTGGATATCAAGAGAAAGAGTTCCATAATATTCTTTGGGAACTGGAATCCAAGATTCCTGGTTCCCCTTAACAAGACCTCCCTAAAATGTGGAATCTTCAAAACCCAACATCCGAATTCCGACCTGCTCGCCCACAAGAATTTTCGGTAGTTTGACGTCACCTGAATCGAGGGATTTTGTACCAATATGCCATACGATTCTGGGGAACATGATTATGGTCGTAGATGTTCCTAGGACACAAAGAATTTGTAGGGCCAGATCCTTGATTACAACTAACAAGAGGACCAGAAAGATCGTGTGGATCTGTAATAACAGATTTAGTGTATCCACGGAGCAAGTAGCTCTGAAAAATATAGGGTCCCAGAAGCCCAAATTGCAAATTAAACCATATCAAGAGGCCCTGTAGATTCCGGTTAATGAGAACTCCTAGCACTGGATTTCCTTTGCATTCTCAGCAAGAGGCCGTGATTTTCACATGCGATGTGGATACATAAACTGTGTATACAAATAGACTGATGCCCAGAAGTTTCCTAGGGACTTGGATTCCATGATTCCTCATGACCATAAAAGTATGTAATAAATATTTGGCAACCTCAAATACCAGGCCCCTATCTGAATAGACGGACAAATGGTTGATTTAACATTGCGAGGCACATCTTAAGACCAGAGTTACAGACAAACCGGTGAGAAGATACTTTGGGCCCTAGAATCTTCCCTTTGTTGTCCCGAGGAACCCAATGGACCTGTAGGTAGACATTATCGGTTATACCTCCCAAGATGGTCAGAGGGTTGCTGAGAATATATAATGAAAAAAATTGTCATATCAAAGAAAGCAGCAGCCCTAAAAAATGTGAAGATTTAGAAGCCCAGATTCTAGATTAGCCCTATAATGTGGCTCTGTAGAATTCTTGCATTGGTGACTCCCATAAACCAGATTCTTTTTGTTATCAATGAGACTTCTGGACATTACTTGGCGATGTGGAAGTACAAACTCTTATATACCAATACTCATATGCCCTAAAGGTGACCAGGGCCCTGGAATCCAAGATTGCTGGATCCCATTTAGGAATATGTCCAAAATATGTAGGAACTCCCAAAGCCAAGTTCCAAATATCAACCAGCAATTCCAGAAGTAGTTTCTGATTTAGGAGGAGAGCATGAAGCAAGAAATTACATTATAAAATGGGGAGATGATTCCTTGGGTTTTGGATCTGGCCTTCCAGCCTCCTGCAAAACAAGTGGAGTAAAGGGCCAGTTTCTCTGTTCCAATTATCAAGAGGAACAGCAGGTCCCTGGAGATCAGTAATGTCAGATTTGTGGCATGGATATAGAAATTAGCTCTGAAAAATATGAGGAAAAGGACTCCCAAATTCCTGAGTAGCATTTACAAATATGCTGTAGACTTCTAGGTTTGAGAACTACCTGAAGCCAGGGAAAAATTAGCAACTGTTCAGAAGTTTGCTGGTCACATGTAAACTGATTTTCCTTGGTCCACGTTGGTAACATGAGTAGAAGCTTTCAGGAGACGTAGTGTCCCAGATTCCTGCTTCGTTCTCAGCAAAATGACCAAATGTTTCCCAGTGCTCTGGGGGTCCAGGCCCTTGGCTCCCCATGGAAAGACTCCAGAATGTTCCTGTAGACTTGGAAGACAAGGACCTGGTGCCCTCCCAAAAATACCTTCTAAAAATGGTGCAACATCTAAATCCAAGTTCCTAATTCCGAATAGCTGAACTACCAGATGTTTCTGGTGTACAACTTAACCGTGAACTCAGGGCTCATATTCAAAATAACCGAGATGATTACTTGTGTCCTGGAATTTGGCGTTAGAGGATCCAGAATCTAAATGGGCTTGTAGTGCCATATTACCCTTTAAACTATCGAGAGGACCAGAATGTTGCTGGCCTTCTGGAATGACTGATTCATAATATACAATTAGGAAATAGCTCAGAAAAATGTAGGGACGTCAAAGCCCAGAGTTTTTTAGACCTTAGCAAGACGTCCTGTACATTTTTGGAATTGAGGGCTCATGGAAACCCAATTCTTTATTCTTCATTAGAAAGAAACCATGTAGTTTCCTGCATATGAGGTCTCCCATTCCCCAGATTTCTGCTTCAAAATCCTGATTCTTGTTTAACCTTAACAGGATGCCCAGTAGATGTTTGGCATTGAGGACACGGGAAAACCAGATTCCTTATTCTTTCTTAGCTAGCGACTGTGTAGTTTCCTGTGTATGAAGGCTCCCATAACCCAGATTCCTGCTATGAAAACCTGATTCTTGTTTAGCCGTTAGAAAGACGCCCTGTTGATATTTAGGATTGAGCATATGTTAAACCAGATTCCTTATTCGTCCTTAGCAAGAGGCTGTGAATTTTTCTGTATATGAGGACTCCCGTTCCCCAGATTCCTGCTTCAAATCACTGTTACATTTTTATCCCTTAGTAAGACACCCTGTAGTTTTTTGGAATGTGAGGACTCCTGTGACCCAGATTCCTTATTCTTCTGTAGCAAGAGGCCATGTAGGTTCCTGTATATGAAGACTCCCATAACGCAGATTCCTGCTTCATTCTCAGCAATTCTTTGAATATTTCCTGATGAACGTAGATTTACAGTTGTTGGAAATCAATAGGAAGACTCACATGTGGTACCTGGGAACTGTAATCCAAGTTCCCATGGACCCCTTAACAAGACATTGTAAAAAAAGTGGAATATTCTAAACCCAATATCACAATTGCTACCAGCCCGACCACAAGAAAGTTCTGTATTTTGAGGCAACCTGAAAGAAGGATTTAGTAGCAAAATGCCAATTGATTCCAAGGGAACTGGATTGTGGTCGAAGACGTTCAAAAGAAACAAACGGAATTGTAGGTCCAGATTCTTGATTACAATTATCAAGAGGACCATAAACTTCTTTGGAATCTGTACTGAGAGATTGTAGGTATCCACGCAGCAAGAAGCTCTGAAAAGTGTAGGGACCTACAGCCCAGATTCGTCATTAAACCTTATCAAGGGGCAGTATAGATTTTGGCGATTGAGGACCCCCTGAAACCGGATTCCCTTCTCATTCTCAGCAAGATGCCCTGATTTTCCCTGGCATCTGGATTCCAAAATTCTGTATGAAAATAGACAAATGCCCAGCTGTTTTCCAGGGATGTGGAGTCCGTGATTCTTGGCTACCTTTAAAAATATGTACAACATACTCAGCAACCTCAAAACCCCAGGCCCATATCAAGTAGATGCACAAACGGAAATTTTAGGATTACAGAGTACACCTTAAGTCAAGAGTTACATACAAACATGTCGAGATGATTCTTTCAGTCCAGGAATCTGGCTTTAGTTGTCCCAAGGAACCCAACTGAATTAAAGGGATAGATTCTTGGTTGCAACAATCAAGAGCCAGAAGGTTGCTGGGAATCTATAATGTCACTTGTCATTTCCACGTCGCAAATAGCTCTGAAGAATTTGGAGAACTAGAAGCCCAGATTCCAGGGTAA
>NW_007129465.1:0-6008 GCF_000164805.1 Carlito syrichta
CACGTATAACCAGATTCCTTATTCTTCCTTCGCAATAGACAGTGCAGTTTCTTGTATATGAGGACTTCCATTATCCAGAATCCGACTCCCAAACCCTGATTGGTGGTTATCTCTTAGCAAGACGCTATGTAGCTTTTTGGGATAGAGGACTCGTCTAACCAAGATTCCTTATTCTTCCATAGCAAGAGGTCGCGCACTGTTCTGTATATGATAACTCCCATTACTGAAATTCCTGCTTCATTTTCAGCAAGACGCCGAGACATTTCATGGTGACCTAGAATTCCAGTTGTTTGGATATCAAGAGAAAGACTCCCATAAAGTTCTTGTGGAATTGGAACACAGGATTCCTGGTTCCCTTTTAAAAAGACACCCTAAAAATGTGGAGACATAGAAGCCCAGATTGCTGATTAAACTTTATCAAGAGACCTTGAATATTTAGGCGATTGAGAACTCCAAGAACCGGATTCCGTTTTCGTTCTCAGCAAGATGCTCTGATTTTCCCTGTCTATGTGGATTCCAAAACTCTGTATACGGAAATGCAGATGCCCAGATGTTTCCTAGGGACGTGGAATCCATGATTCCTGGTTGCATTTTAATAATACGTACTAAATATTTGGCAACTGCAAAACCCTCGGCCCCTCTCCAAATAAAAGTACAAAAGGAAATTTAAGGATTACCAAGTTGATCTTAAGACCAGAGTTACATCCAAATACGGCAAGATGCTACTTTTTTTCCTGGAATCTGGCGTTAGTTACCCCGAGGAAACTAAGGGACTTGTAATACCAGATACCCTTTTTCAACTAACAAGAGGACCATAATGTTGCTGGAGTCCTGAAAAGACTGATTCATAATACCAGCAAGCCAAATAGCTGTGAAACATGAGATGAGCTCAAAGCGCTGATCCTTGTCTATCCCGTAGCAAGACACCCTGAGAATTTGTCAGATTGGGGACTCGTGTATCAAAGATTTCTTATTCTGCCTTAGCGAGGGGCCATGTAGTGTCCTGAATATGAGGACTCCCCTTTCCCAGAATCTTGTTTCGAAACCCTGATTCTTGTTTAGCCCTTAGCAAGATGTCATGTAGGTATTGTGGTTGAGGAACCGTGTAAAACAGGTTTCTTATTTCTCCTTAGCAAGTGATCGTGTAGATTCTGTATATGAGGACTGCTATTACCTATATTGCAGCTCTAAACCCTGATTCTTGTTTAGCCCACAGCAGATGGTCTGTTGATTTTTATGAATGGGGACTGCTATAACCCCGATTCTTTTTCTTCCTTGGCAAGGGGCTGTGTTGTTTCCTGTATATTAGGACTCTCATTACATAGATCCTGCTTCGAGACTCAGATTCTGTTTTAACCCTTTCCAAGATGCCCTGTAGATTTTTATGATTGAGGACTCATGTAACCCTCATCCCTTATTCTTTCTTAGCAAAAGGTCATGTAGTTGCCTGTATATAAGTACTCCATTTCCCCAGATTCATGCTTAAAACAACCTGACTCGTGTTTAGAACTTAGCAAGACGACCTGAAATTTTTGGGGGGATGGAGGACACGAGTAACGCACATTCCTTATTCTTACTTAGCAATAGTCAGTGAAGTTTCCTGTATGTGACGACTCCCATTACCCAGATTCCTACTACAAAAACCTGATTTGTGGTTACGTCTTAGGAAGATGGCCTGTAGTTTTTGGGATTGAGGACTCATGTAAACAAGATTCCTTATTCTTCCTTAGAAATATGGCTTGTAGATTCCGGTATATGGTGACTCCCATTACCCATCTTCCTGCTTCAATATGCAGGATGCCGAGACAGTTCCTGGTGACCTAGAATTCCAGTTGTTTGGATATCAAGAGAAAGAGTTCCATAATATTCTTTGGGAACTGGAATCCAAGATTCCTGGTTCCCCTTAACAAGACCTCCCTAAAATGTGGAATCTTCAAAACCCAACATCCGAATTCCGACCTGCTCGCCCACAAGAATTTTCGGTAGTTTGACGTCACCTGAATCGAGGGATTTTGTACCAATATGCCATTTGATTCTGGGGAACATGATTATGGTCGTAGATGTTCCTAGGACACAAAGAATTTGTAGGGCCAGATCCTTGATTACAACTAACAAGAGGACCAGAAAGATCGTGTGATCTGTATAACAGATTTAGTGTATCCACGGAGCAAGTAGCTCTGAAAAATATAGGGTCCCAGAAGCCCAAATTGCAAATTAAACCATATCAAGAGGCCCTGTAGATTCCGGTTAATGAGAACTCCTAGCACTGGATTTCCTTTGCATTCTCAGCAAGAGGCCGTGATTTTCACATGCGATGTGGATACCTAAACTGTGTATACAAATAGACTGATGCCCAGAAGTTTCCTAGGGACTTGGATTCCATGATTCCTCATGACCATTAAAAGTATGTAATAAATATTTGGCAACCTCAAATACCAGGCCCCTATCTGAATAGACGGACAAATGGATGTTTTAACATTGCGAGGCACATCTTAAGACCAGAGTTACAGACAAACCGGTGAGAAGATACTTTGGGCCCTAGAATCTTCCCTTTGTTGTCCTGAGGAACCCAATGGACTTGTAGGTAAACATTATCGGTTATAACTCCCAAGATGGCCAGAGGGTTGCTGAGAATATATAATGAAAAAAATTGTCATATCGAAGAAAGCAGCAGCCCTAAAAAATGTGAAGATTTAGAAGCCCAGATTCGAGATTAGCCCTATAATGTGGCTCTGTATAATTCTTGCATTGGTGACTCCCATAAACCAGATGCTTTTTGTTATCAATGAGACTCCTGGACATTACTTGGCGATGTGGAAGTACAAACTCTTATATACCAATACTCATATGCCCTAAAGGTGACCAGGGCCCTGGAATCCAAGATTGCTGGATCCCATTTAGGAATATGTCCAAAATATGTAGGAACTCCCAAAGCCAAGTTCCAAATATCAACCAGAAAGTCCAGAGGTAGTTTCTGATTTAGGAGGAGAGCATGAAGCCAGAAATTACATTATAAAATGGGGAGATGATTCCTTGGGTTTTGGATCTGGCCTTCCAGCCTCCTGCAAAACAAGTGGAGTAAAGGGCCAGTTTCTCTGTTCCAATTATCAAGAGGAACAGCAGGTCCCTGGAGATCAGTAATGTCAGATTTGTGGCATGGATATAGAAATTAGCTCTGAAAAATATGAGGAAAAGGACTCCCAAATTCCTGAGTAGCATTTACAAATATGCTGTAGACTTCTAGGTTTGAGAACTACCTGAAACCAGGGAAAAATTAGCAACTGTTCAGAAGTTTGCTGGTCACATGTAAACTGATTTTCCTTGGTCCACGTTGGTAACATGAGTAGAAGATTTTCAGGAGACGTAGTGTCCCAGATTCCTGCTTCGTTCTCAGCAAAATGACCAAATGTTTCCCAGTGCTCTGGGGGTCCAGGCCCTTGGCTCCCCATGGAAAGACTCCAGAATGTTCCTGTAGACTTGGAAAGACAAGGACCTGGTGCCCTCCCAAAAATACCTTCTAAAATGTGCAACATCTAAATCCAAGTTCCTATTCCGAATAGCTTACTACCAGATGTTTCTGGTGTACAACTTAACCGTGAACTCAGGGCTCATATTCAAAATAACCGAGATGATTACTTGTGTCCTGGAATTTGGCGTTAGAGGATCCAGAATCTAAATGGGCTTGTAGTGCCATATTACCCTTTAAACTATCGAGAGGACCAGAATGTTGCTGGCCTTCTGGAATGACTGATTCATAATATACAATTAGGAAATAGCTCAGAAAAATGTAGGGACGTCAAAGCCCAGAGTTTTTTAGACCTTAGCAAGACGTCCTGTACATTTTTGGAATTGAGGGCTCATGGAAACCCAATACTTTATTCTTCATTAGAAAGAAACCATGTAGTTTCCTGCATATGAGGTCTCCCATTCCCCAGATTTCTGCTTCAAAATCCTGATTCTTGTTTAACCTTAACAGGATGCCCAGTAGATGTTTGGCATTGAGGACACGGGAAAACCAGATTCCTTATTCTTTCTTAGCTAGCGACTGTGTAGTTTCCTGTGTATGAAGGCTCCCATAACCCAGATTCCTGCTATGAAAACCTGATTCTTGTTTAGCCGTTAGAAAGACGCCCTGTTGATATTTAGGATTGAGCATATGTTAAACCAGATTCCTTATTCGTCCTTAGCAAGAGGCTGTGAATTTTTCTGTATATGAGGACTCCCGTTCCCCAGATTCCTGCTTCAAATCACTGTTACATTTTTATCCCTTAGTAAGACACCCTGTAGTTTTTTGGAATGTGAGGACTCCTGTGACCCAGATTCCTTATTCTTCTGTAGCAAGAGGCCATGTAGGTTCCTGTATATGAAGACTCCCATAACGCAGATTCCTGCTTCATTCTCAGCAATTCTTTGAATATTTCCTGATGAACGTAGATTTACAGTTGTTGGAAATCAATAGGAAGACTCACATGTGGTACCTGGGAACTGTAATCCAAGTTCCCATGGACCCCTTAACAAGACATTGTAAAAATAGTGGAATATTCTAAACCCAATATCACAATTGCTACCAGCCCGACCACAAGAAAGTTCTGTATTTTGAGGCAACCTGAAAGAAGGATTTAGTAGCAAAATCCCAATTGATTCCAAGGGAACTGGATTGTGGTCGAAGACGTTCAAAAGAAACAAACGGAATTGTAGGTCCAGATCCTTGATTACAATTATCAAGAGGACCGTAAACTTCTTTGGAATCTGTACTGAGAGATTTTAGGTATTCACGCAGCAAGTAGCTCTGAAAAATGTAGGGACCTACAGCCCAGATTCGTCATTAAACCTTATCAAGGGGCAGTATAGATTTTGGCGATTGAGGACCCCCTGAAACCGGATTCCCTTCTCATTCTCAGCAAGATGCCCTGATTTTCCCTGGCATCTGGATTCCAAAATTCTGTATGAAAATAGACAAATGCCCAGCTGTTTTCCAGGGATGTGGAGTCCGTGATTCTTGGCTACCTTTAAAAATATGTACAACATACTCAGCAACCTCAAAACCCCAGGCCCATATCAAGTAGATGCACAAACGGAAATTTTAGGATTACAGAGTACACCTTAAGTCAAGAGTTACATACAAACATGTCGAGATGATTCTTTCAGTCCAGGAATCTGGCTTTAGTTGTCCCAAGGAACCCAACTGAATTAAAGGGATAGATTCTTGGTTGCAACAATAAAGAGCCAGAAGGTTGCTGGGAATCTATAATGTCACTTGTCATTTCCACGTCGCAAATAGCTCTGAAGAATTTGGAGAACTAGAAGCCCAGATTCCAGGTAAGTCTTTATAATGGAGCCCTGTAGAATTCATGGATTGAGACCTTCCATAACCCAGATTCTTTTTTATTTTTCAGGAAGACGTCCACACATTTTCTGGTGACGTGGAAGTACAAACTCGTACATAACAATACTCAAAAGTCCAGAAGTTTCTCAGGGATCTGGAATCCAAGATTGCTGGTTCTGCGTTAAGAATACATCCTAAATATGTGGGAACCCCTAATCCCATATTCCGAATACCAAAAAGAATGTCCAGTAGTAGTTTCTGGACTACGAGGTAAACCTGAAGCCAGAGATCACATTAACAAATGGTGAATAGTTCCTTGGATTGTGGAATCTGGCCTTATAGGAACCTGTGGAACAAACGGACCAGTAGGCCAGATTCTGAGTTACAACTATCAAGAGGCACAACAGGTTCCTTTGGATCAGTAAAGCCCGATTGGTGGTATGCAAATAGGACATAGCTCTGATAATATGGGGATCAGATCTCCCAGATTCCAGATATGCATCTAGCTAAAGTCCCTTTCGAGTCCTAGGTATGAGCACTGCCTTAAACCAGGGATAAGTGTAGAAATTGCCCAGATGTTTGCAACTTACATGGAAACCGAGAATCCTGCTCTTTATTTAGTAACACGTGTAGAAACTTTCAAGGACACAGTGACCTAGATTCCTGTTTGGTTCTAAGCAAA
>NW_007129466.1:0-742 GCF_000164805.1 Carlito syrichta
TTTATTTTTCAGGAAGACGTCCCACACATTTGTTGGGTGACGGGGAAAGTACAAAACTCTTACATAACAATACTCAAAAAGTCCAGAAGTTTTTCAGGGATCTGGAAATACAAGAATGGCTAGATTCTGCGTTAAGAATACATCCTAAATATGTGGAAACCCCTAATCCCATATTCCAAATACCAAAAAGAATGTCCAGTAGTAATTTCTGGACTACGAGGTAAACCTGAAGCCAGAGATCACATTAACAAATGGTGAATAGTTCCTTGGATTGTGGAATCTGGCCTTATAGGAACCTGTGGAACAAACGGACCAGTAGGCCAGATTCTGAGTTACAACTATCAAGAGGCACAATAGGTTCCTTTGGATCAGTAAAGCCCGATTGGTGGTATGCAAATAGGACATAGCTCTGATAATATGGGGATCAGATCTCCCAGATTCCAGATATGCATCTAGCTAAAGTCCCTTTCGAGTCCTAGGTATGAGCACTGCCTTAAACCAGGGATAAGTGTAGCAATTGCCCAGATGTTTGCAACTTACATGGAAACCGAGAATCCTGCTCTTTATTTAGTAACACGTGTAGAAACTTTCAAGGGACACAGTGACCTAGATTCCTGTTTGGTTCTAAGCAAAACGCCGAGATGTTTCCTGTTGTCCTGGAAGTCCAGACTCTTTTATACCAATAGTAAGATGACAAGAATATTCCTGCGGACGTTGAATCTATGATTCCTGGTTGCATCCC
>NW_007129467.1:0-932 GCF_000164805.1 Carlito syrichta
ATCCAGATTGCTTGTTCTGCGTTAAGAATACATCCTAAATATGTGGAAACCCCTAATCCCATATTCCAAATACCAAAAAGAATGTCCAGTAGTAGTTTCTGGACTACGAGGTAAACCTGAAGCCAGAGATCACATTAACAAATGGTGAATAGTTCCTTGGATTGTGGAATCTGGCCTTATAGGAACCTGTGGAACAAACGGACCAGTAGGCCAGATTCTGAGTTACAACTATCAAGAGGCACAACAGGTTTCTTTGGATCAGTAAAGCCCAATTGGTGGTATGCAAATAGGACATAGCTCTGATAATATGGGGATCAGATCTCCCAGATTCCAGATATGCATCTAGCTAAAGTCCCTTTCGAGTCCTAGGTATGAGCAATGCCTTAACCCAGGGATAAGTGTAGCAATTGCCCAGATGTTTGTAACTTACATGGAAACCGAGAATCCTGCTCTTTATTTAGTAACACGTGTAGAAACTTTCAAGGGACACAGTGACCTAGATTCCTGTTTGGTTCTAAGCAAAACGCCGAGATGTTTCCTGTTGTCCTGGAAGTCCAGACTCTTTTATACCAATAGTAAGATGACAAGAATATTCCTGCGGACGTTGAATCTATGATTCCTGGTTGCATCCCAAGAGTACCTCCTAAAAAATGTGAACAACTAAACCCAAAGTCCTAATTTCGAACAGCTGAACCACCAGAAGTTTCTGGAGTATGAGGTAACACTGAAGCCAGGGTTTACATGCAAAATAACCGCTATGATTACATGTGTCCTGGAATCTGTCCTCAGAGGTTCTGAGTATCTAAATAGACTTGTAGTGCAATTATCAAGAGTACCTGAATGCTGCTGCAGTTCTGGAATGATTGTTTTGTAATCTCAACATGGGAAACATCTCTAAAACTTGATGGGGCTCGAAGTCTGGATTATTATTT
>NW_007129468.1:0-838 GCF_000164805.1 Carlito syrichta
GGGAAACATCTCTAAAACTTGATGGGGCTCGAAGTCTGGATTATTATTTAGGCCTTAGGTTGACATCCTGTAGATTTTCGGAATTGAGGACTCATGTAACCCAGAATCCTTATTCATCATTAGCAAGAGGCAGTACGGTTTCCTGTATATGAGGACTCCCATTACCCAGACTCCTGCTTCATTCTCAGCAAGACACTGAGAAATTTCCTGGAGATTTAGAATTCAAGTTGTTTGGATATCAATAGAAAGACTCCCAGAAGCTTCCTGGGGAATTTGAAATCGAGATTCCTGCTTCCCTTTAACAAGACACCCTAAATATATGGGTACCTAGAAGCCCAGATTCCTGATTAAACCATATCAAGTGGCCCTCTAGGCTTCAGTGATTGAGAACTCCAAGAACCCACATTCCCTTTTTGTTGTCAACAAGATGCCGTAATTTTTCTTGTCGATGTGGATTCCAACTCTGTATACAAAAGACAGATGCCCAGAAATTTCCTAGGGACGTGGAATCCATGATTCCTGGTTACCTTTAAAAATACATACTAAACATTTGGCACCTGCAAAACCCTTGGTCCCTCTCAAAATAAAAGGAGAAATGGAAGTTGAAGGATGACAGGGTTCACCTTAAGACCAGAGTTACATCCAAATATAGCAAGAAGATTCTTTTTGTCCCGGTAACTGGCCTTAGTTGTTCCGAGGAACCTAACGGACTTGGAGTGCCTGATACCCGTTTACAACTATCAAGAGGACCAGAATGTTGCTGGAGTCCTGAAATGACCAATTAATAATATCCGCATGCTAAATTGCTCTGAAACATTTGGGGAGCTCGAAGCCCTGA
>NW_007129469.1:0-958 GCF_000164805.1 Carlito syrichta
CATCCTAGAACCGGATTTCCTTTTCGTTCTCAGCAAGATGCCCTTATTTTCCCTTGTGATGTGGATACCTAAACTGTGTATACAAATAGACAGATGCCCACAAGTTTCCTAGGGACTTGGATTCCATGATTCCTCATGACCCTTAAACGTATGTAATAAATATTTGGCAACCTCAAAACACCAGGCCCCCATCTGAATAGACAGACAAACGGATGTTTTAGCATTGCAAGGCACATCTTAAGACGAGGGTTACACACAAACCGATTAGAAGATTCTTTGGGCCCTATAATCTGCCCTTTGTTGTCCCAAGGAAACCAATGGACTTGTAGCTAGACATTATCGGGTATAACTATCAAGATGACCAGAGGGTTGCTGAGAATATATAATGAAAATATTGTCATATCCAAGAGACCAGTAACCCTAAAAAATGTGAAGATTTAGAAGCCCAGATTCCAGATTAGCCCTTATAATGTGGCTCTGTTGAATTCTTGGATTGGTGACTCCCATAAGCCATATTCTTTTTGTTATCAATGAGACTCCTGGACGTTACTTGGCGAAGTGGAAGTACAAACTCTTATATACCAATACTCATATGCCCTAAAGGTGACCAGAGCCCTGGAATCTAAGATTGCTGGATAGCCTTTAAGAATATGTCCGAAATATGTAGGAACTCCAAAAGCCAAGTTCCAAATATCACCAGAAATTCCAGAGGTAGTTTCTGATTTAGGAAGAGAGCATGAAACCAGAAATTACATTATAAAATGGGGAGTTGATTCCTTGGGTTGTGGAATATGGCGTTCCAGTCTCCTGAAAAACAAGCAGAGTAGAAGGCCAGTTTCTCTGTTACAACTAACTAGAGGAGCAGCCGGTCCCTGGGGATCGGTAATGTCAGATTTGTGGCATGAATATAGGAAATAGCTCTGAAAAATGTGAGGAACAGGACTCCCAATTCCTGATT
>NW_007129470.1:0-794 GCF_000164805.1 Carlito syrichta
CAAATTCCAAATATCAACCAGAAATTCCCAGAGGTAGTTTCTGATTTAGGAAGAGAGCATGAAACCAGAAATTACATTATAAAATGGGGAGTTGATTCCTTGGGTTGTGGAATATGGCGTTCCAGTCTCCTGAAAAACAAGCAGAGTAGAAGGCCAGTTTCTCTGTTACAACTAACTAGAGGAGCAGCAGGTCCCTGGGGATCGGTAATGTCAGATTTGTGGCATGAATATAGGAATTAGCTCTGAAAAATGTGAGGAACAGGACTCCCAAATTCCTGATTATCATTTAAAAATATGCTGTAGACTTCTAGGTTTGAGAACTACCTGAAGCCAGGGAAAAATTAGCAACTGTTCAGAAGTTTGCTGGTCACATGTAAACTGATTTTCCTTGTTCCACATTGGTAACATGAGTAGAAGCTTTCAGGAGACATAGTGTCCCGGATTCCTGCTTGGTTCTCAGCAAAACGACCAAATGTTTCCCGGTGCTCTGTAAGTCCAGACTTTTGGCTCCCAATGGAAAGACTCCAGAATGTTCCTGTTGACCTTGAAGACAAGAGCCTGTGCCCTCCCAAAAATACCTTCTAAAAATGGTGCAACATCTAAACCCAAGTCCTAATTCAGAATAGCTGAACTACCAGATGTTTCTGGCTTACGACTTAACCATGAACTCAGGGCTCACATTCAAAAGAACCGAGATGATTACTTGTGTCCTGTAATTTGGCATTAGAGGATCCAGAAGCTAAATGGACTTGTAGTGCCATATTACTCTTTAAACTATAGAGAGGACAAGAATG
>NW_007129471.1:0-808 GCF_000164805.1 Carlito syrichta
TCTCAGCAAGATGCCCTGATTTACCTGGCATATCTGGATTCCAAAATTCTGTATAAAAATAGACAAATGCCCAGCTGTTTTCCCAGGGACGTGGAATCCGTGATTTTGGGTTACCTTTAAAAATATGTACAACATACTCAGCAAACTCAAAACCCCAGGCCCATATCACGTAGCTGCAAAAAGGGAAGTTTTAGGATTGCAGAGTACATCTTAAGTCAAGAGTTCCATACAAATATGGCGAGATAATTATTTCAGTCCAGGAATCTGGTTTTAGTAGTCTCGCGGAACCCAACTAAATTTAAGGGATAGATTCTTGGTTGCCTCAATCAAGAGGACCAGAAGGTTGCTGGGAATCTAAAATGACATTTCATCATTAGCAAGAGCCAGTGCAGTTTCCTGTATATGAAGACTCCCTTTACCCAGACTCCTGCTTCATTCTCTGCAAGACACTGAGATATTTCCTGAAGATGTAGAATTCAAGCTGTTTGGATATCAATAGAAAGACTCCCAGAAGCTTCCTGGGGAATTTGAAACCAAGATTCCTGCTTCCCTTTAACAAGACACCCTAAAAATGTGGGGACCTAGAAGCCCAGATTCCTGATTAAACCGTATCAACTGACCCTGTAGACTTCAGCGATTTAGAACTCCAAGAACCCGCATTCCCTTTTCAATTCTCAGCAAGATGCCCTGATTTTCCCTGTCGATGTGGATTCCAAACTCGGTATGCAAAAAGACAGGTAGCCAGAAGTTTCCTAGGGACGTGGAATCCATGATTCCTGGTTACCTTTAAAAATACGTATTAAACATT
>NW_007129472.1:0-762 GCF_000164805.1 Carlito syrichta
CCCTTCTCAAAATAAAAGGAGAAACGGAAGTTGAAGGATTGCAGTGTTATCTTAAAGCCATATTTACATCCAAATATGACAAGAAGATTCTTTTTGTCCTGGAATCTGGCCTTAGTTGTTCCGAGGAATCTAACGGACTTGGAGTGCGTTTACAACTATCAAGAGGGCCAGAATGTTGCTGGAGTCCTGAAATGACCGATTCGTAATATCCGCATGCTAAATTGCTCTGAAATATTTGGGGAGCTCGAAGCCCTATTTCTTGTTTGTCCCATAGTAGACACCCTGAGAATTTACGGAATGAGGACTCATTCAACAAAGATTCTTTATTCTTCCCTAGTTACAGGCCGTGTAGTGTCCTGTACATGAGGACTCTTTTCCTAGATTCCTGTTTTGAAACACTGAGCCTTGTTTAGCACTTAGTAAGACGCCATGCAGATTTTTTGATAGAGGAACCGTGTAAAACAGATTTCTTATTTTTTCTTAGCAAAAGGCCGTGTAGTTTTCTGTATATGAGGATTGCTATTACCCACATTCATGCTTCAAATCCCTGCTTCTTCTTCAGCCCTCAAGAAATTGCCCTGTAGATTTTTGGGACTGAGAACTCATATAACCCAGATTCCTTATTTTTAGCAACAGCCATGCAGTTGCCTGTATGAGTACTCCCTTTCCCAGATACATGCTTCGAAACCCTGATGCTTGTTTAGATCTTATGAGACGCCCTGTAATTTTTTGGGGACAGAGAACACAAGTCACCCAGATTCC
>NW_007129473.1:0-1129 GCF_000164805.1 Carlito syrichta
TTTTATCCTTTAGTAAGACTCCCTGTAGTTTAAAGGGATGTGAGAACTCGTGTACCCAGATTCCTTATTCTTCTGCAGCAAGAGGCCATGTAGGTTCCTGTATATGAGGACTCTATTACGCAGATTCTGCTTCATTCTCAGCAATTCTCTCAAAATTTCCTGATGAACATAGAATTCCAGTTGTTTGGATATCAATAAGAAGACTCGCATATGGTACCTGGGAACTGTAATCCAGTTAACAAGACATCATAAAAATGTGGATTACCATAAAACCAATATCCCAATTGCCACCAGGCTGACCTCAAGAAAGTTCTGTATTTTGAGGCAACCTGAAGTGAAGGATTTAGTAGCAAAATGCCAATTTGTTCCTGGGGAACTGGATTATGGCCGAAGATGTTCATAAGAATCAAACGGAATTGTAGGTCCAGATCCTCAATTAAAATTATCAAGAGGACCATAAACTTCTTGTGAATCTGTAATGAGAGATTTTAGGTATCCACTAAGCAAGTAGCTCTGAAAAATGTACGGACCTACCAGCCCAGGCTCCTCAGTAAACCTTATCAAGAGGCCTTATAGATTTTGGCGAAGGAGGACTCCCTGAACCCGGATTCCCTTCTCGTTCTCCCTGAAAGATGCCCTGATTTTCCCTGGCTGTTGGATTCCAAAATTCTGTATAAAAATAGACAAATGCCCAGATGTTTTCCAGGGACACGGAATCCGTGATTTTTGGCTACCTATAAAAATAAGTACAACATTCTCAGTAACCTCAAAACCCGAGGCCCGTATCAAGTAGATGCACAAACGGAAGTTTTAGGATTACACAGTACACCTTAGTCAAGAGTTACATAAAAATATGGCGAGATGATTTTTTCAGTCCAGGAATCTGGCTTTAGTTGTCCCGAGGAATCCAACAGAATTTAAGGGATAGATTCTTGGTTGCAACAATCAAGAGGACCAGAAGGTTGATGGGAATTTACTATGACACTTGTCATTTCCAAGTGGCAAGTAACTCTGAAGAATTTGGAGAACTAGAAGTCCAGATTCCAGGTAAGTCTTTATAATGGAGCCCTGTAGAATTCATGGATTGAGGCCTCCTGTAACCCAGATTCTATTTTTTAATTTATCAGAG
>NW_007129474.1:0-817 GCF_000164805.1 Carlito syrichta
TAAGATGACAAGAATATTCCTGCGAAATATTGAATCTAATATTCCTGTTCCATCCCCAAAAAGTACTTCCTAAAAAATGTGAACAACTAAACCCAAAAGTCCTAATTTCGAACAGCTGAACCACCAGAAGATTCTGGAGTTCGAGGTAACACTGAAGCCAGGGCTTACATACAAAAAATCCAAAGATTACATGTGTCCTGGATTCTGACCTCGGAGGTTCTGAGTATCTATATGGACTTGTAGTGCCAGATTGGTGTTCACAATTATCAAGAGTACCAGAATGTTGCTGGAGTTCTGGAATGATTGTTTCGTATCTCAACATGGGAAACAGCTCTAAAACTTGACGGGGCTCAAAGTCTGGATTATTGTTTAGGCCTAAGGAAGACGTCCTGTAGATTTTCGGGATTGAGGACTCATGTAACCCAGAATCCTTATTCATCATTAGCAAGAGGCAGTGCCGTTTCCTGTATATGAGGACTCCCATTATCCAGAATCCTGCTTCATTCTCAGCTACACACTGAGACATTTCCTGGAGATTTAGAATTCAAGTTGTTTGGATATCAATAGAAAGACTCCCAGAAGCTTCCTGGGGAATTTGAAACCAAGATTTCTGCTTCCCTTTAACAAGACACCCTAAAAATGTAGGGACCTAGAAGCCCAGATTCCTGATTAAACCGTATCAAGTGGCCCTGCAGACTTCAGCGACTGAGAAATCCAAGAACCCGCATTCCCTTTTCGTTCTCAGCAAGACGCCCTGATTTTCCCTGTCGATGTGGATTCCAAACACTTTATACAAAAAGACAGATGCCCAGAAGGT
>NW_007129475.1:0-768 GCF_000164805.1 Carlito syrichta
CGATTGCTGATTAAACCTTATCAAGAGACCTTGTGGATTTAGGCGATTGATAACTCCAAGAACCGGTTTCCCTTTTCGTTCTTAGCAAGACGCCCGGATTTTCCCTGTCTATATGGATTCCAAACACAAATACAGATGCCCTGATGTTTCCTAGGGACGTGGAATCCATGATTCCTGGGTACATTTTCATGATACATACTAAATATTTGGCAACTGCAAAACCCTCGGCCTCTCTCGAAATAAAAGTGCAAACGGAAATTAAGAATTACCAAGATCATCTTAAGACCAGGGTTACATCCAAATATGGCAAGAAAATACTTCTGTTCCAGGAATCTGGCCTTAGTTGTGCCGAGGAACCTAATAGACTTGTATTACCAGATACCCGTTTACAACTATCAAGAGGACCAGAACATTGCTGGAGCCCTGAAATGACTGATTCGTAATACCCACAAGCCAAAGAGCTACGAAACGTTAGAGGAGCTTGAAGCCCTGATTCTTGTTTATCCCGTAGCAAGATACCCTGAGGATTTTTCGGATTGGGGACTCGTGTATCACACATTCCTTATTCTTCCTTAGCGAGGGTCCATGTAGTGTCCTGTATATGAGGACTCCATTCCCCAGAATCCTGTGTTGAAACCCTGATTCTTGTTTAGCCCTTAGCATGATGTCATGTAGATATAGTGACTGTGGAACCATGTAAAACAGGTTTCTTATTTCTCCTTTGGAAGAGATCATGTAGATTTTGTATATGAGGACTGCTATTACCTA
>NW_007129476.1:0-695 GCF_000164805.1 Carlito syrichta
CCCTGATTCTTGTTTATCCCGTAGCAAGATACCCTGAGGATTTTTCGGATTGGGGACTCGTGTATCACACATTCCTTATTCTTCCTTAGCGAGGGTCCATGTAGTGTCCTGTATATGAGGACTCCATTCCCCAGAATCCTGTGTTGAAACCCTGATTCTTGTTTAGCCCTTAGCATGATGTCATGTAGATATAGTGACTGTGGAACCGTGTAAAACAGGTTTCTTATTTCTCCTTTGGAAGAGATCATGTAGATTTTGTATATGAGGACTGCTATTACCTATATTGCAGCTTCTAAACCCTGATTCTTGTTTAGCCCACAGCAGATGGCCTGTTGATTTTTAGGACTGAGGACTGCTATTACCCCGATTCTTTTTCTTCCTTGGCAAGGGGCCATGTAGTTTCCTGTATATTAGGGCTCAAAATACATAGATCCTGCTTCGAATCTCTGATTCTTATTTAGCCCTTTCCAAGATGCCCTGTATATTTTTGGGGTTGAGGACTCGTGTAACCCAGATTCCTTATTCTTTCTTAGCAAAAGGTCATGTAGTTGCCTGTATATAAGAACTCCATTTCCCCAGATTCATGCTTAAAACACCCTGATTCGTGTTTAGTCCTTAACAAGACAACTTGAAGTTTTTTTCTGATTGAGAACACGAGTTACACAGATTCCTTATTCTTACTTAGCAATAGGCAG
>NW_007129477.1:0-1010 GCF_000164805.1 Carlito syrichta
TCTCAGTAGCTAGTCCTCATCTGTATTGGATGCCACAGTGACTTTAATTCTCTGTGATGGATGCCCAACTGACTAGCTCTCTTCTGTTATGGGTTCCCCAGTGACTGAGTCTCCTCCTAATGGGTACCCCAGTGACTGTCCCTCTTCTGTGAAGGGTGCTTCAGTGGCAGTGCCCCTCTCTTACAGGTGTCCCAGTGATTAGGCCTCCTCTGTGATGGTACAACACTGACAATGCCTCCCCTCTGTTAGCTACCTCAGATGCTGGCCTTTCTCTATAATAACTAGGTCGCCTCTTAACAGATGCTCCAGTGATTGGCCCACATAAGATGCGTGTCCTGGTGACAGACCTTCCACTGTTATGGGTGCCCCACTGACTGGTTCTCCTGTCTTGTGTGTGTCCTAGTGGTGTTTTCTTCTCTGTGAAGGGAACCCCAGTAATTGACACTCCTTTGTGATGAGGATACCAGTGACTAATACTTTTCCTTAATGTGTTTCCCAGTAACTGAGCATCATCTCTGATTACTGTCACAGTTACTGGCCTTCATATATGTTGAGTAGCCCAGTAACAACTACCTCTCTGCTATGAGTGTCACAGTGACCGGGACTCCTCAATATTGGGTGCTTTATTGACTGAGCATCCTCTGTGATTAGTGTTCCACCAACTGAATCTGATAAAAATGTGTGCTTCATCGACAAGTCCTCCTCTGTGTTGGATGTCTCACTAACTAGGACTTCTCCATAATTGCTGTTTCAGTGACTTGCCCTCTTTTGTGTTGGGATGCCCTGTGACAAGTCCTCATCTGTGATATGTGCCCAAGATTCAGGGCTTCCTACAAAATGAGCATGCTAGTGAGTGTCCCTCCTCTGTGGTTAGTGCTGTGCTACAGTGAGTAGCCCTAATCTATGATAGTGCCTCAGTGACTGACCCTCTCTGTGATGGTGTCCCAGTGACTTGGTCTCCCTAGTGATGGATACCCCTGTTTTCTGGCTCCTCTGTGATGAGTGTCCTA
>NW_007129478.1:0-600 GCF_000164805.1 Carlito syrichta
ACCTGAGAAGGACAAGGAAGACCCCACCCAAGAGATCAGTGGTGAGTCCTGGGCTGACCCAATCCCCTTCTTCCCAGCATTCCCCTGAACAACAGACCCACACAGTGGGGCACAACTGAAGGGGACTGAGAATGATGACGGCCACACTAGGAGAACTCTACTCTGGGATAAGCCTGGCTGGGATGTCCACTGCTAACACCTGGGTAGGAGACAATTCTGCACCTCCCCACTGGAGGGGATCCTTCACAAGAGTGGGATGAGAGGACTGACAACCCACTCATCCCCACCACCTCTCTCCTTCCCCCTGGGTGGCACACAAAGGAAATTATGAATGAGCCCACAGCCCCACAGGAGATGGGCTTACCTATAAGCAGTTGAGAGAAATAACTACAGAACTTGCCACAAGAGGACGGTTAGTGCTCAGAAATTCTTTTTTAATTTTTTTCTTTTTTGTCTCTTTATCATTTTAGTGTGTGTGTGTGTGAATGCATGTGTGTGAGGGTTCAATTTTCATTTCCCTCTTTTTTGTTCCTCTTTTGTTTAGGTTTAGTGTGTGATGGTTCAATCTGCATTCCTCCCCCCATCTTTTTTTGTGTTTTT
>NW_007129479.1:0-589 GCF_000164805.1 Carlito syrichta
ATGTTACTGTGTTGAGTGTATATATATTAAAGATGGATATTTCTTGTTGATGGATTGAATCTTTTATCATTATGTAATGTTTTCCATATCTTTTAAAATTTTTGGTATTTTGAAGGTTGTTTTGTCTGATAGTAAAATCACATCTTCTGCCTTATTTTGTTTTCTGTTCACCTGAAAGTTTGTTTTTCATTTTTTAACTTCAAGCCTGTGGGTGAGATGTGTTTCCTGGAGGCAGCATATTGTTGGGTCATTTTTGTAATCCAGTTTGTCATTCTCTGTCTTTTCATTGGTGCATTTAATCCATTGGCATTCAGGTTGATTATTGAAATGTGAGAATTTATCCCTGTCATGAGGCTCTTATAAGGCTGTTTTGTTTTCTTTTAACTTTTGGGTTGATATATGTATGTTTTTAGTTTTGCTGTCATGAGATGTGTTGTGTTGATTCTATGTTTTCCTGCATTCTTGGGAATGGCATAATTGTTCTTTCTTTCTTTTTTCTCCTGTGCTTAATACCTTCTTGAACATCTCCTGTAGAACTGATCCGGAAACAACATAATCTTTTATGGACTGGATGTCTGGGAAGGATTTT
>NW_007129480.1:0-4969 GCF_000164805.1 Carlito syrichta
AGTTTGAGGTTTTACTTTTATGTCTTGATCCATTTGGAATTGATTTTTGTATGGTGATAGGTCGGGTCCTGTTTCATTCTTCTGCATGTGGTTAGCCAGTTTTCCCAGTACTATTTACTGAATAGGTTCTCCTCTCGCCAGTGGTTGTTGTTGGAGGCTTTGTCAAAGATGAATTGGATGAAAAATTGAGATTTTTGCTTTGGAATCTCTATTCTTTTCCACTGATCTATGTGACTGTTCTTGTACCAGTACCAGGTTGCATTGATAATTGTAGCCTTATAATAAAGTTTAAAGCTTGGAAGTGTGATATCTCCCACAATGTTTCTTTTGCTGAGAATTATTTTGGTTATTTGCATTTGTTTTTGTTTCCATTTGGATTTCTGTATTATCATTTTCAGCTCTGAGAATAATGATGATGGCAATTTAATGGGTTTTGCATTGAATCCATAGCTTGCCTTGGTAGGATGGCTGTCGTAACAATGTTGATTCTTCCAGATAATGAGCATGGAATATTTTTCCATCTGCTTCTGTCTTTTTTAGTGGTGTTTTGTAGTTTTCAATGCAAAGGTCTTTCACTTCTCTGGATAGGAGGATGCCAAGTAATTTCATTATTTTTTGTGGCTACTGTGAATGGGATTGTGTTTTTTATTTGACTTCATGTCTGTTTGCCATTGCTATATAAAAATGTGACTGTCTTTTGCACATTGATTTTATACCCTTTTAAATGACTTTGTCAAAGTTCTTTATCAGTGCAGGGAGGTTTTTGACAGATTCCCTTGGTTTTTCCAGGTATATAATCATATTATCTGCAAAGAGGAATAGCTTAACTTCCTCTTTTTCTATTTAGACTCCCTAATATCTTCCTTTTGTCTGACTGTTCTAGCTAGGGCTTCCACAATATGTTGACCAGAGGGCTTAGAGTGAGCAAACGTGTCATCTGGTTTTCAGGGGAAATGCTTCCGACTTCTTTCCATTTAGTAATATGTTGGCTGTGAGTTTATTGTAGATGGCTTTTACTACTCTGAGGTATGTTCCTTCTATGCCTAGGTATTCAAGGGTTCTTATCAAGAATGAATGCTGAATGTTGTCAACAGCCTTTCCTGCACCTAATGATATAATCATGCTTTTCCTCTGTGAATGTATTTAATTATATTTATGGTCTTATGGATGTTAAAACAGCCCTGTATCTTGGGGATAAAGCCTACTTGTTCATTATGGATAATTTTTGAGACGCGTTGCTGGGTCTGATTTGCTAGAATCTTGCTGGGAATTTTTGCATCTATGTTCATTGGGGATATGACTGTAGTTCTTCTTTGTTGGATCTTTGCCTGATTTGGGTATTACTGTGATGTTAGCATTATCAAATTATTTAAGGTGAGTTCTGTCTTTCTCAATTGCTTGGAATACTTTCAATAGGATTGGTATCAGTTCCTCCTTGCATGTTTTGTAGAATTCTGCTGGAAGACTGTCTAATCCAAGGGTTTTGGTAGGTAGTTTTCTTATGAATGAAGTCAATTTATCTGATTATTATTGGTCTAGGTTCTCTATTTCTTCTTGTTTCAACCTTGGGTGGTTGTGTGATATTAGAAAGTCTTCTATTTTGTTTAGGTTTTCAAATTAATTTCTATACAGGTTACATAATAATCTCTGATAATCTTTTGTATTTCTTTGGGATCAGTTGTGACTTGATCTTTTGCATTTCTGCTTGTGTTTCTTTGGGCTTTTTGTCTCTTTTTCTAAATCAATCAGGCTACAGGTCTGTCAATCTTGTTTAACCTTTCAAAGAACTAGTTTTTTGTTTCATTGATTTTTTTTCTATATTTTTGTCTTCTATGTCCGGTATTTTGGCTTTTATTTTGGTGATCTGAATTCTTCTGGTGAAATTAAGGTTTTGGTGGTCTTGCTTTTCCAGCTCCCTTAGGTGATTTGTTAGGCTGTTGACTTGTGATCTTGTTATTTTGTTGATGTGTGTTCATAGAGATATAAATTCCCCTCTTAGTACTGCTTTCATGGAATCCCAAAAGTTTTGGTAAAATGTGTCCTTGCTTTCATTTGTTTCCTGGAATCTTTTAATTTCTTAAATTGTGTTGACCTAGGAGTTGTTCAGAACTATGCTGTTTAGTGTACATGTTTTGTGTTTTGGGGAGATTTTATTGGTGGTGATGTTTATTTTTATTCCACTGTAGTCATAGAACATGCATGGTAGTATTTTGAACTTATGAAAACTTTTAATTCTTGATTTATGGCTGAGGAAGTGGTCCATCTTGGAGTAAGATCCATGTGGTGATTAGTGGAATGCATATTCTGTGGTCATTGAGTGGAGTGTTCTATAGGTACCTATTAAGTCCATTTGGTCAAGCATCAAGTTAAGATTCCAGATCTCCTTATTGATTTTTCACCTTGATAATCTATCTAGGGTTGTTAGTAGGGAATTTAAACTCCCAGTTATGATAGTGTTAGAGTCAATATCCTTTTTTAGTTTATGAGAAGTTGCTTTATAAATCCAGATGTGACTGTGTTGAGTGTATGTATATTAAAGATGGATATTTCTTGTTGATGGATTGAATCTTTTATCATTATGTAATGTTTTCCATATCTTTTTAAAATTTTGGTATTTTGAAGGTTGTTTTGTCTGATAGTAAAATCACATCTTCTGCCTTATTTTGTTTTCTGTTCACCTGAAAGTTTGTTTTTCATTTTTTGTCTTCAAGCCTGTGGGTGAGATGTGTTTCCTGGAGGCAGCATATTGTTGGGTCATTTTTTAAATCCAGTTTGTCATTCTCTGTCTTTTCATTGGTGCATTTAATCCATTGGCATTCAGGTTGATTATTGAAATGTGAGAATTTATCACTGTCATGTGGCTCTTATAAGGCTGTTTTGTTTTCTTTTAACTTTTGGGTTGATATATGCATGTTTTTAGTTTTGCTGTCATGAGATGTGTTGTGTTGATTCTATGTTTTCCTGCATTCTTGGGAATTGCATGATTGTTCTTTCTTTCTTTTTTCTCCTGTGCTTAATACCTTCTTTAACATCTCCTGTAGAACTGATCCAGAAACAACATAATCTTTTAGGGACAGGATGTCTGGGAAGGATTTTAATTTTCCATTGCTGATGAAGATGAGCTTGACTGGGTAGGAAATTCTTGGTTGAAATTGTTTATCTTTGGGGACTTTGAAAGTTAGGCTCCAGTCCCTTTTAGCTAGTAGTGTTTCTGCCACTAAGTTTCCTGCTATTCTGATTGATTTTCCCCAGTAGATAGTCTGACCTTTCTCTCTTGCTGTTTTTAGGATTTTTGTATTTTATACCTACTTTTTTGTTTTTGGTGAATTGCTATGTGTCTATATGTTGGTTTTCTTATTTGATGTCTTGCATGAATTTTCTGAATCTGTTGTTTGGATGGTCACGTCTCTGGTGAGATGGAGATAGTTTTCATGGATAGCCTCCTGAAATACTTGATCTAAGGTATTCTTCATTTCTCTTTCTTGTGGAATACCAATCAGGTGTTTAGTTTGGCCTCTTGATATAACTGCCCATCTCTTGGTGGTTTTGTTATTGCTTTCTGAGTTTTATTTCTATGTTTTTACAGATTGGGTTAATTCCATGTTTTGCTCGTCAAGCTTGGAGATTCTTTCTTATGCTTCGTTGATTCTGCTGTCCATGCTTGTCATCTATTTCCTGGATGTAGTTTTTTTATGCTCCAAGTCTTGGTTATAAGTTATTCCAGTGTCGTATCTTGTCTTTCTTGAGTCTTATTCACCCTTTCCATCCAATTCTCTAATCTCCGTTGTATTCTGGGGCCAATCATTGGTGATTTCCATTGTTTGTGTTGTGAAATCTGATTTTTCAGTGATGCCTTTCTGGTACACTGGAAATTACCTGTGTTCTTCCATTGATTTTTCCTCATTTGTGGCAGCAATATTTCTGTATTCTTTAATTCTGTTATTCAGTGTTAATGGCCAGGGCTTTCACTTTTATTGTTTGCTCGACCCTCTACTTGTCCCTGATTGGAGCCTCCAAATTTGTTCTGTTTTGAAATGGCTAGGAGTGGGAAGCTTTGCTATTTCTTATAGTTTTGAGAGTTGAATAAGGTGAAGGGTGGGGAACTAGGATTCAGAAATGATTTGCAAGTTACAATGTTCACTGACTGGTGTATAACTATCATGCTATATAACAATGCAATGTGTGTATACCCCCTGAGTCCATGATAAGGTAACAGTAACGAGGAGAACAGAGAAAAGTAAAAGAATGAAATACAATTGGCAAAACTAATAAAAGATAAAACATATCACAGAAAAAGAAAAGCAAGAATAAGACTAAAACAAAGAAAGAGAAAACAAAAAAGCAAACAAACCACACAAACAGAAAAGAAAACACAAAAAAACAAAAAACAGGAAAACCAAACACACACACACACAAACACACACACACACACACACACACACACACACACAGATGCACACATGCACAACAAAAAAATTAAAGAGGAAAAACACAAAAAAAGGTGGGGGGAGGAATGCAGATCGAACCATCACACACACATTCACACACACTAAACCTAAACAAAAGAGGAACAAAAAAGAGGGAAATGAAAATTGAACCCTCACACACATGCATTCACACACACACACTAAAACAATAAAGAGACAAAAAAGAAAAAAATTAAAAAAGAATTTCTGAGCACTAACCGTCCTCTTGTGGCAAGTTCTGTAGTTATTTCTCTCAACTGCTTATAGGTAAGCCCATCTCCTGTGGGGCTGTGGGCTCATTCATAATTTCCTTTGTGTGCCACCCAGGGGGAAGGAGAGAGGTGGTGGGGATGAGTGGGTTGTCAGTCCTCTCATCCCACTCTTGTGAAGGATCCCCTCCAGTGGGGAGGTGCAGAATTGTCTCCTACCCAGGTGTTAGCAGTGGACATCCCAGCCAGGCTTATCCCAGAGTAGAGTTCTCCTAGTGTGGCCGTCATCATTCT
>NW_007129481.1:0-370 GCF_000164805.1 Carlito syrichta
AAGTTACTGGGGTGTGATTATAGAGGAAGCTAGTCACTGAGGCACACATTACACAAGAGACTCAGTGGTTAATCTCGGAAGACAGCCAGTCACTGGGGCACCCATCACAGAGAAGGGCCAATCAAAATTTCATGAATAACAGAGAAGGTCTAGTCACCAGGACACTGATCACAGAAGAGACTTTGTTACTGTGACATCAATCACAGAGGAGTTCCCTTCACTGTGGTGCCCATAATAGAGGAGAGCTATTCACTGGGGCACACATTATGGAGGAGGTCTATTCACTGGGAAACGATCACACAGGAAGTCTATCACTGGGGCAAATATTGTGGCAGGGCAGTCACTGGGACAAACATCACAGAGCAGGGGC
>NW_007129482.1:0-835 GCF_000164805.1 Carlito syrichta
ATTTCTTGTAGATGCTAGATGCAATGCCTCTTTACAGAGATATAGGTGTAGAATCGTTTTTGCCATTGTGTTGGCTGCATCCCTGCTCTTTTGACAGTTTCTTTTGTTTTGCAGAAGTGTATGAATTTGATGAGATCTCACTTGTCTTACTTACTTCTTAAGGCATGGGTATTTTGGGCCCTGAAAAGCAATTAGTTTTTGATTACGGTTTCCCTAATGGTGTCTCCGGCGTTTTCCAAGATTATTATAATTTATTGTTTTACGTTTAGGTCTATGATCCATTTAGAGTTAATGTGTATGGTGATATAGGGGTCCTGTTTCAATCTTGTGCATGTTGTCAGCCTTTTCTCAGCACCATTTACTGAATATGTTCTCCATTACTCAGTGGGTCTTAGAAGTTTTCTCAAAGATGAGTTGGTTGAGGATTTCATTCTCTGTCCTGATCCATTGGCCTATTGACCTATGCTTGTGCCAATACCAGGCTGTGTTGATTACTGTAAACATATAATAAAATTTGAAGTCTGGAACTGCGATAGCTCCTGCTTTGTTTCTTTTGACAAGATTCTTTTGGCTATTCATGATTGTTTATGGTTTCATATGAATTATTTATTGTAATTTCGAGGTCTGAGAAGAATGATGTTAAATTAATGTTTGTTTCATTGAATCTGTAGATTGATTAAAAGGCTAATTTTCACATTAAAAGAGTTAACAAAAGTCAGGGAAACAATCATGTCAAATTGTTATTTATGACATCAGCCTCAGAATTTTGACATCATAATGGGAGGGACCTTGACTATTGAGCAATCCTTAGGCTTCAAGCACTGGTGTACAGTTC
>NW_007129483.1:0-945 GCF_000164805.1 Carlito syrichta
CTAAGATCATAATCAATTTTCCAGAATTTTCAATTATCTAAATTTTTACACTAATGCAGAGCCCAAAGACTTACTACATTGTAAATCTCCAAGTTATTTTGATTTTTATATATTGCGCCCCAAATTATCTTTTCTCTGTGTGCCTCATTGTAAATACTTGGTGATTAAAAGTATTGGATTCATCGGATAATTTGTTGCAGAGTACAGCATTATGACGTATGTAGAGAAAATACTAGGGGTTCAATGGAAATACTCTTTAAAAAACATAAATTTGGTTAAAATGTAAAGGGAAGTGATTTTATATTTCCTTCAATTATTTAAAGGAAACTTTTCTCTAAGGATTGCATATCTGTAATATTTAATCATACTTAACAAGCAAAAAATACAGAGTGCACCAAGAAAATGAACACAGATTTTAAGAATGGATAAAGTTGTATTAAATTAGGATACTGTTTTATTTTCTAAACTTTTTAAGATTTATTATGCATTCTGTATAGCAGTTAGGTACACTGAATCTCAAGGCTCAGTTTTCTAAGAATGTTAGAGATCTGGAATGTCAAAAAGTTTCAATTTAGTCAGTATAAAACATTCACAATTTATGTGAGAAACACTGTAGCTGTCAATTTTGAAGGCAGAATTATACGATGTATTCCAACATATTAAAGGGAAAAGGAGTTATCATTGGAGTATTATACAATTCTTAAAAAATCAATCCATGCATAATGAACACTTCTATGCACAACACTGAATTGCAACAATTTTTAGAGTATATAAAATAAAAATAGAATAAAGAAATAAAGTCAGTTGCACGTTTTACAGCTTTCATTTACTTATTATTTATTATAGTTTTTTTAGAAATTGTGGGGTACATTTCATAGTTAGATATACAAACATTGATTATGCAGGGTCCCTTGTTGATGAGGTATGCCCCTCCCTTCCTTAGCA
>NW_007129484.1:0-363 GCF_000164805.1 Carlito syrichta
AACATTGCTTTTGCTAAGCTCATACTCAAATTTCCAGAATTTTCAATTATCTAAATTTTTATATTAATGCAGAGCCCTAATACTTACTACTTTGTAAATCTCCATTTTTTTGGTTTATGTATATTGGGCTCCAAATTATCTTTTTTCTGTGTGCCTCATTTTAAAGGCTTGGTGGGATTAAAAGTGTCAGATTATTCAGATAGTTTGTTTCAGAGTACAGCAGTATGTCTTAGGTAGGGAAAATACTAGGGGATTCAATGGAAATACTCTTTTAAAAATATAAGTTGCATTACAGTATAAAGGGAATGTGATTTTATATATCCTTCAAATATATAAGGGAAACTTTTCCCTAAGGATTGCACA
>NW_007129485.1:0-6201 GCF_000164805.1 Carlito syrichta
GACCTGTCCAGAGTGTCTAGGCCTGTCTGGTGTTCCTGGGCCTGTCCAGGGTGTCTGGGCCTGTCCAAGGTGTCTGTCCCTGTCCAGGGTGTCTTGGCCTATCTGGGGAGTCTGTGCCTGTCCACAGTGTCTGGGTCTTTTTGGAGACTCTGGGTCTGTTCAGGGTGTTTGACCCTGTCCTGTGTATCTGGTCCTGTTCAAGTTTTCTCTCTGGGTCTGTCTGAGTTGCCTGTGCCAGTCTTCAGTGTTCCTCTTGGCCTCTCTGGGGTATCTGACCCTGTCCATAGCGTCTGGCCCTGTTTGTGTGTCTGGGTCTGTTCGGGATGTCTCAGCATGTCCGCAATGTCTGCTTCTGTCCAGAGTCTCTGGGCCTGTTTCTTGTTTCTGGACCTGCCTGGGGTTTCTGAGCCTGTTGAGGGGGTGTGGTACTGTCTGAGGTTTCTGGGCCTCTCTCAGGTGTCTGGGCCTGTTCTGGATACCAGTGTCTGTCCCAGGTGTCTTGGTCTGTCTGTTTCTGGGTCTTTCTGAGGTGTCTTGGCCTTTCTGGGATGTTTGGCCCTGTACACGGTATCTGAGATGTCTGGGTTTACTCTGAGGGTCTTGGCCTGTTCAGAGTATCTGAGCTTGTGCAGGATATCTGGGCCTGCCAGGGGTATCTAGGCCTGTCTGGGGTGACTGTGTCGGCCTGTCCAGAGTGTCAGGGCCTGTCTGGGGAGTCTGGACATGTCCAGGGTATCTGTCCCTACACAGGGTATCTGTCTGAGTTTCTGTGCCTTTCCAGAGGGTCTTGGCCTGTCCAGGGTGTCTGAACCTTTCTGGGATGTCTGGGCTTGCCCGGGGTGTCTGGGCCTGTCCAAGGTGTCTGTGCGGGCCTGTCCAGAGTGTTCAGACCTGTCTGGGCTATCTGGACCTGTTCCTGGTTTCCTGACCAGTCCAGGGCGACTGTCTCCTTACAGAGTGTTTGGGTCTGTTCGGCAAGTCTGGGCCTGTCCATGTTGTCTGACCCTGTTCTTTATGTCTGGGCCTGTCCAAAGTTTCTGTCTGAATTTTTCTGAGGTGTCTGGGCTTGTCTGCAGTGTTACACTGTCTGTGATATCTGGCATGTCCATGGTGTCTGGTTCTATCTTGGGTGTCTTGCTTTGTCTGGGGTGCCTCAGCCTGTGTGTGATATCTGCCTCTGTCCAGAGTATCGGGCCTATCTCTGGTGTCTGAATCTGTCTGGATGTCTGGACCTCTCCTGCATGGTGTGGGCCTGTCTCAGGTGTATAGACCTGGCTCATTGTCTGGGCCTATTCTTGGTGTCTATCTATGTCTGTCCAAAGTGTCTTGGTCTCTCCAAGGTTTCTTGGTCTGTCTGGGGTGTCCAGGCTTGTCCAGCTTTTCTGGCCCCATCCAGGAGTATCTGGAGCTTTCTGGGGTGTCTGGGCCTGTCTGAGGTATCGGACCCTGCCCAGGATGACTGGGTGGTCCTGGGGTGTCTGGGCCTGTCCGTGGTGTCCTGCCCTCTCCAGGGTGTCTGAGTTTATTTGAGATGGCTGGGCCTTTCTGGGGTGTCTTGGTCTGTCTGAGTTGTTAGGCCTATCTGGGGTGTCTGGACCTGTCTGTGATGTCTCAGCCTGGTCTTGGTTGTCTGGGCCTGTGCGAGGCATCTAGGACTCTCTGTAGTGTCTGGGTCTGACCAAGGTATATGGGACTGTCCGGGATGTCTGGGCCTGGTCTGGGCTGTCTGGACCTATTTGAGATGTCTGTCTGTGTCTGTCTGTGTCTGAGCCTGACCAGGGTATCGGGGCTTGTCCAGGGTGTCTGGGCCTTTCTGAGTTTTCTGGACCTATCGTGTTGGGCCTCTCTGGGGTAGCTGGTCGTGTCCAGGTTGTCTGAGCCTGACTGGAGTGTCTAGACTTGTCCAATGTTTCTGTCTGGGTCTATCTGAGGTGTCTGGGCCGGTCCAAGGTGTCTGAGCCTGTCTAAGATATCTGGGTCTGCCTATGGTGTCTGGGCCTGAAGGGGTGTCTGGGCCTGTTTGGGGTATTTGGGCCTGTCCGAGATGTCTGGGCCTGTCCAGAACATCTGGGCCTGTCCAAGTGGACGATCCCTGTCTAGAGTGACGGCCTGTCCAGGGAATCTTGGCTTCTCCAGGGAGTCTGATCCTGTCCTGGAAGTCTGGGCCTGTCCAAGGAGTTTGTCTGGGTCTGTCCTGGGTATCTGGGTCTGTCTGGAGTGTCTGGGCCTGTACATGGTGTCTGGGCCTGTCCAGGGTATCTGGACCTGTCCAGGTGTATGGCCCTCTCCCGAGTGTTTCACTCTTTCCAAGTTATCTGAATGGGTCTGTCTGAGGTGCCTGGGCCTGTCCATGGTATCTTGTCATGTCTGGGGTTCTGGGCCTGTCCAGGGTATCTGGACCTGTCCAGTGTGTCTGGCCCTCTTCCTAGTGTTTGGTTCTGTTCAAGTTGTCTATCTGGGTCTGCCTGGGGTCTATGAGCCTGTTTGGGGTTTCTTGGTTTGTCTGGGGTGTATGGATCTGTCCGGGTTTTTTGACCCTCTCCTGGGTTTCTGGGTCTGTCCAGGGTGTCTGAGCCTGTCTGGAGTGTCTGGACTTTTCCTGGATGTCAGTCTGAGTCTGTCTGAGGTGTCTTGACTTATCCAGAGAGTTTGGGCCTGTCCAGGGTGTCTGAGTCTGTCCAGGATATCTGGCCTGCCTGGGGTGCCTGGTCCTTTCCGGGGTTTTTGGACCTGTCCAAGGTGTCTGTGTGGATCTGTCCAGTATGTCCAGGCCCGTCTGGGGAATTTGGGCCTGTCCAGGGTATCTGTCACCGTCCACAGTGTCTGGGTGTATCTGGGGAGTCTGGGCCTGTCCTGGGAGTCTGACCGTGTGCTGGCTGTATGGGCTTGTCCAAGGTTTTTGTCTTGGTCTGTCTGAGGTGTCTATGCCAGTCTGGAGTATTTCTCTGGGCTTGCCTGGGGTGTCTGGCCCTGTCCTGGTTGCCTGACCCTGTCGGTGGTATCTTGACCTGTCCCTGGTGTCTGGGCCTATCTGGGATGTCTGAGCTTGCCAGGGTGTCTGTGCCTCTTCTGGGTGTCAGTCTGTGTCTGTTTGAGGTGTCACAGTCTATCTGATGTTTCTGGGCCTTTCTGAGGTATCTTTGCCTGTCTAGGGTGTCTGTCCTTCTCCAGGGTATCTGGGATATTCTGGGGTATCTGCACCTGCCTGAGGTATCTGGCTCTGCCCAGGGTGATTGGCCCGTTCTGGGGTATCTGGCCCTGTCCAGGGTGTCTGAGCCTGTCTGCGATATCTGTGCCTTTCCAGGGTATCTGGGTGTGTCTGGGGTGTCTGGGCCTGTCCGAAGTGTCTGGGTCTATCTGGAGTGTCTGGTCCTGTCTGAGGTGTCTGGGCTTGTCCCGGGTGTGTGGGCCTGTTTAGGGTGTCTGTGTCTGTCTGAGGTTTCTCCTTCTGTCCAAGGTTTTTGGGCCTGTCTGGCCCTCTCCTGAGTGTCTGGTTTTGTCTTGGGTGTCTGGGCCTGTCTGTGATTTCTGGTCCTAGTCTTGGATGTCTGGGCCAGTGTGAGGTGTCTAGGCTTGTCTTGGGTGTCTGGGTCTGACCAGGGTATCTGGGCCTGTCTGGGATGTCTGGGCCTGATCTGGGTGTCTCTACCTGAGATATCTGTCTGGGTCTGTCTGAGGTGTATGAGCCTGTTCTTGGTATCTGGGCCTGTTCAGGGTGTCTGGGCCTGTCTGGGTGGTCTGGGTCTGTCTGGAATGTCTGGGCCTGTCCGGGTTATCTGATCCTGTCTGGAGTGTCTGGCCCTGTCCAGGGTATCTCGGCCTTCTGGGGTGTCTGACTGTGTCCACAATATCTGGGCCTGTCTCTTGTCTGGATCTGTCTGGGGTGTCTGGACCTGTCCCGGGTGTCTGGGACTGTCCAGGGTGTGTGGCCTGTCTAGAGTGTCTAGACCTATCCTGGGCCCATCTGAGGTATCTTAGCTTGTGTTAGATGCCTGGGCCTATCCATGGTATCTCAGCCTATCTGGAGTGTCTGGACCTGTTTGGGTGTCTGGCCCTCTCCTGACTGTCTGGGTCTGTTCTAGTTGTCTGAATGTGTCTGGGGTGTCTGGGCCTGTCTGGGGTGTATGGACCTGTCTGGAGTGTCTAGGCATAGCCTGGGTGTCTGTGCCTATCCCAGTGACTGTTTGTGTCTGTCTGAGATGTCCGGGTTTGTCTGGGATGTCCAAGTCTGAGCAGGGTGTCTGGGTCTGTCTGAGATTTCTGGACCTGTCCAGTGTGTCTGACCCTCTCCTGAGTGTCTGAGTCTGTACAAGCTGTCTGATTGGGTCTGTCTGAGGTGTCTAGGCCTATCCAGAGAGTTTGGGCCTGTCCACGGTGTCTGAGCTTGTCCTAGATATCTGGGCCTGTCCAGGGTGTCTGGCCCTCTCCTGAATGTCTGGGTCTGTTCAAGTTGTCTGACTGGGTATGTCTGGGGTGTCTGAACCTTTCCAGAGTGTCTGGGCCTTTCTGAGATGTATGGACCTGTCTGGCATGTCTAGGCATAGCCCTGGTGTCTGTACCTGTCCTGGCTGACTGTCTCTGTCTGAGATGTTCAGGTTTGTCTGGGGTGTCCAAACTGATCAGGGTGTCTGGGTCTGTCTGAGGTGTCTGGGTCTATCTGAGATTTCTGGACCTGTGTGGTGTGTCTGGCCCTCTCCTGGGTGTCTGAGTCTGTCCAAGTTGTCTGATTGGGTCTGTCTGAGGTGTCTGGGCCTATCCAGAGAGTCTGGGGCTGTTCAGGGTGTCTGAGCTTGTCCTAGATGTCTAGGCCTGCCTGAGGTGTCTGGGCCTGTCTGGATTGTCTGGGCCTGTCCAAGGTTTCTGTCTAGGCCTGTCGAATATGTTTCTGAGTCTGTCCGGGATTTCTGGCTCTGTCCAGAGTATCTGGACTTGCCCAGATATCTGGGTCTGTCTGGGGTGTTTGGTCCTGTCCTGGGTTTCTGGACCTCTCCGAGTTGTCTAGGCTTATCTAAGATGTCTGGGCCTGTCCAGGGTGTCTGGTTCTGTCAGGGTGTCTGACGCTCTCCTGAGTGTCTACGCCTGTTCTAGTTGTCTCACTGGTTCTATCTGGGATATCAGAGCTAGTCTGGGGAGTCTGGACCTGTCTGGGTTGTATGAACCTGCCTGGAGTTTCTGGGCCTGTCCTGGGTGTCTTTGCCTGTCCCAAGTGACTGTCTGTGTCTGTCTGTGGTTTCTGGGTTTGTCTGGGGAGTCCAGATCTGACCAGGGTGTCTAGGTTTGTGTGAGGTGTCTGGGTCTGTCCAAAATGTCTGAGCCTGTCTGGGGTGTCCAGTCCTCTCCTGGGTGTCTGGTTTTGTCCAAGTTGTCTACCGGGTCTGTCGGGGGTATTGGGCATTTCCAGTGTGTCTGAGCCTGTCCTGGGAATCTGGGCCTTCCAAGGTGTCTTTCTGGGTCTTTCTGGGGTGCCTGGGCCTGTCTGGAATGTCTTGGTCTGTCTGAGATATCTGTGCCTGTCCGGGGTATCTGAGCCTGTCTGGAGTGTCTGACTTGTCCTGGATGTTTGTCTGGGACTATCTGAGGTATCTGGGCCTATCCAGAGAGTCTGTGCCTGTCCAGGGTGTCAGAGCCTGTCCAAGATGTCTGGGCCTACCTGTGGTGTCTGGGCCTGTTCTAGTTGTCTGTCTGGGTGTGTCCGAAGTGTCTGGGCCTGTCTCTGGTATCTGGGCCTGTCTGGGGTATCTGGGCCTGTCTGGGGTATCTGGATTTGTCTAGAGTGTTTGGCTCTGTCCTAGTGTCTGGCCCTGTCTGGGGTTTCTGGCTCCGTCCGAGTATTTGGGCCTGTCCCAGGTGTCTGGGCCTTTCTGGGGTGTCTGGACCTGTGCAGGGTGTCTAGCCTGTCCTGGGTGTCTGGGACTGTCCGAGGTGTCTGGGCCTGTCCAAAGTGTCTGGGCCTGTTTGGTGTCTAGGCCTATCCAGGGTGTTTGGACCTGTTCAGGGAGTCTGACACTCTCCTGGGTGTGTCCAAGTTGTCTGACTGGGTCTGTCTGGGGTGTATGGACCTGTCTGGAGTGTCTGGGCGTATCCTGGGTATCTGTTCCTGTCCCTGGTGACTGGTTGTGTCTGTCTGAATGTCTGGGTTTTGTCTGTGAAATCCATGACTGAGTAGGGTGTCTGGGTCTGTCTGAGATGTCTGGACCTGTC
>NW_007129486.1:0-755 GCF_000164805.1 Carlito syrichta
TCTTGGATGTCTGGGCCAGTGTAAGGTGTCTAGGCTTGTCTTGGGTGTCTGGGTCTGACCAGGGTATCTGGGCCTGTCTGGGATGTCTGGGCCTGATCTGGGTATCTCTACCTGAGATATCTGTCTGGATCTGTCTGAGGTGTATGAGCCTGTTCTGGGTATCTGGGCCTGTTCAGAGTGTCTGGGCCTGTCTGGGTAGTCTGGGTCTGTCTGGAATGTCTGGGCCTGTCCGGGTTATCTGATCCTGTCTGGAGTGTCTGGCCCTGTCCAGGGTATCTCGACCTTCTGGGGTGTCTGACTGTGTCCACAATATCTGGGCCTGTCTCTTGTCTGGATCTGTCTGGGGTGTCTGGACCTGTCCCAGGTGTCTTGGACTGTCCAGGGTGTGTGGCCTGTCTAGAGTGTCTAGACCTATCGTGGGCCCATCTGAGGTATCTGAGCTTGTGTTAGATGCCTGGGCCTATCCATGGTATCTCAGCCTATCTGGAGTGTCTGGACCTGTTTGGGTGTCTGGCCCTCTCCTGACTGTCTGGGTCTGTTCTAGTTGTCTGAATGTGTCTGGGGCCTATCTGGGGTGTATGGACCTGTCTGGAGTGTCTAGGCATAGCCTGGGTGTCTCTGCCTATCCCAGTGACTGTTTGTGTCTGTCTGAGATGTCCGGGTTTGTCTGGGATGTCCAAGTCTGAGCAGGGTGTCTGGGTCTGTCTGAGATTTCTGGACCTGTCCAGTGTGTCTGACCCTCTCCTGAGTGTCTG